>NC_056725.1:1377767906-1377905406 GCF_019279795.1 Protopterus annectens | reverse complement strand
CTTAGGTAGACCTGATATATTAGGAATCTTAGGGAAATCTACCATAAAGTAATCATGTAAATCCTTAGAAATAATGCTAGTCTGTAATAGATGAAACAAATCATTCTTCACATTACTAACAATCTCTCTCACTTTTTTCATGTTCACAAGAGTATAAGTAGTTTCATCTAACATATTATTCATAGTTTCCACATATGTAGAATAATCTAGCACCACTACTGCACCTCCTATGTCTACAGATTTTATAACAATACTTCTGTCAGCAATGAGGTCATCCAATGCTTGCTTTTCTTGCAAATTTAAATTAAAGTGTCCTGGTCTTCGCCTGGACATAACAAGTGTATCAATTTCATTCTCACAAACTTTTGAAAAATATATCCATCACTGGTTGAGAAACAGGCATAAATGTACTAGGTTTTTTATACTTATATTCAGCAGCAGCAGTGTTAGAAAACATATAATGCAAATTTACATTCCTAGCAAACTGCCTTAAATCTAATATCACATCATGTCACTTGCTAGTAACAGCTGGTACAAGGGACAAACCCTTGTTTAAAACATCAATTTGAACATCAGTTAAACATTTATGAGAAAGATTAAATGCCTCTGTATTGGACTGTCCATAGAAAGCTTCCTTCTCTTGTTTGCTGCTGAACAGCCTTCTTCTCTTGTTCTCTGGTGTCCTCACTTGTAAAGGTAGACGAGTGAGCAGGAGTAAAAAAGTTGCATTAGTCTTTGGTCTGGCTCCCATCTCAATGTTCTTAGTGGTTAGTACAGAAGAATTAAACATGGTGGGTGGAATTTCACACTTACAAACTCTTGTACACACACACACACACACACACACTTATACACACACACATATACACACTTATACACACACACACACACACACACACACACACACACACACACACACACACACACACACACACACACACACACACACATTTGCCAGACCTGAGAATAGAACCCCCGCCTATTTAGTTATTTGTACCATATTGTTATGTAGTTATTGCATGCACCATTCAGCTTATATGGCTGAGGGCTGTCCAAAGGTACTTCTGAAGGGAATGACATCAGCAGGACTGCTAATGTAGGGCACTAGGAAGTGTAGTGGTTTGGAATGGCCTAAAACTGTTTCACCAACAAGAAAACAAACACACACACACACACACACACACACACACACACACACACACACACACACACACATGCACACGCACACACATGCACACACATGCACAGACACGCACACACACACATTTGCCAGTACTGGGATTAGATCCTCTACCTATCTAGTTATCTGTACTATAGTGTTACACAGTTATCGCACATGCTACAGAGCTCATAGGGCTGACAAGTGCCCAAAGGTACTTCTAAGATGAATGACATCAGCAGGACTGCTAAAGTAGGGCACTGGGATGTACTGGGTGGGAAAGTCCTCAAAATACTTCAGCCTACAAACATACACACTTGCACTTGTATATACACACACACACACACACACACACACACACACACACACACACGCACACACGCACACACGCACACACACACATGCACACACACACACACACACACACACACACACACACACACACACACACACACTTGCCAGAACTGGGAATAAAACCCCTGCCTATCTAGTTATTTGTACTATAGTGTTACACAGTTATTGCACATGCCATGGAGCTTATAGGGCTGGGGCTGTACAAAGGTACTTCTAAGGGGAATGATATAAGGAGGACTGCTAAAGTAGGGCACTGGGTAGTGTTGTGGGTGAGAATGGCCTAAAACTGTTTCACTTACAAACAAACAAACAAACAAACACACTCATGCACACTTACATTTGCCAGGACTGAGATTAGAACCCCTACCTATCTAGTTATTTGTACTACAGTATTACACAGTTATCGCACATGCTACAGAGCTTATAGGGCTGACAGGTGTTCACTAGTACTTCTAATGTGAATGACAGCAGCATATCTTGTGAAGTAGGGCAATGGGAAGTGTACTGAGTGGGAATGGCCTCCTAATACTTCAACCTACACACACACAAACACACACACACACACACACACACACACACACACACACACACAAAGGGAGGTGATGTGATATTATAGCCCCCACTTCAGTACTATTACACAATGGTGCTTGCCTTCATGCTGGCACA
Organism: Protopterus annectens; assembly: GCF_019279795.1. Lineage (NCBI taxonomy): Eukaryota > Metazoa > Chordata > Ceratodontiformes > Protopteridae > Protopterus > Protopterus annectens. The sequence goes on along the minus strand of NC_056725.1, from coordinate 1,377,903,227 downwards.
TGTGACTGGTTATGACCGGTATGCCACTGTTCACAGCAGGACATCACTCTATGCCATTCATGGTATCCATGTGTATGACTCACTCTCTGTGTGTCTTCCTGTGTCTCTCTATCACTGTCTGTCTCTCTCTTCCCCACATCTATGTGTGTGTATGCTTCATATATTGTTATATGTTGCCCATATATATGTCTGTGTATCACAAGCAACAGATGCAGATATATCACATATGGGCCACCTACAGCTAGCTGAGGGTAATCCTGTCTGATGGGTGTGTGTAGAGACAGTTATGGTGTACATAGCTGTATGCAAAGTCATATATGCGCAATACAGTTATACAGTCCGATGTAGGTTCCAACATGGCCTGTGATTCTCTAAGTGTAGGAACATGCCCAGAATGACCTTTTATAGTGAGAGTGGGACTCCATTCCTGAGATAGTTGTCCTCTGGTCCGGGGTTTTGTGTGCTACAGCCATACCTCTCAAAAGTAAACAGGACTTTCTTAGAGGTACTGGGTTTGTTTAGCAGACATTTTCTGATGTATCTGAAGTCTGACACTGGAATATATTGCATCATTACCCAGTGACAGACATCCTCAGATCATCACAGTGCTTTACCAGAGGAATACAAGATGCATGATGCACAGACCAATATTATGAGCCTGACTATATACATTCTTGCCCAAAAAGGCCAGTTGAGAGGTGTGGCTACAGCCAGTTGACTGATGAAGCTATGTAAGCAGTCCAGCAACTTGGTGATATACTGGCTGGGGATCTCCTGCTTGTGTGGTATTCTTCTTACCTGAAATGTCATATCCTGGTGTGGCCATACCTCTCAACTGTACATTGTTTGGCAGATTGTCCAGGTGTTTGTCTATATGTTTTGTCCAGTCTACATAAACTTGTGTTTTTATGGGAAGTTAGTTGCATATAATTGAAGACTGCCATTACAAAATAATGACAGACATTAATGTTTCAGACTTCATAACCTCCAGACAATTCCTGTTAATGCAAAACCCCTTAGTCTACCAACTTTCTCAATATGTAAGGGTAATATTTACAACATGTACCTATCATTGGGCCTTTGTCCGACTTTTATTTATGACCTTGTCCAGATGTCCTGCTGTCAGAGGTTGAGAGGTATGGGTGTGGGTACAGAGTACATTCTACTGTGCAGAAATGTCCATTATATGTATAGTATATTCCACATAGCACTGTGACTTCCAGGTATGTCAGGGGCAGAGCAGTACAGAGTAATGTGGTGAACCACTGACAAACAGTTGTGTATAAGTTGATAGGTTGCTATGACATTAGTAGGGTATTGGTCCTGAAGTCCTTATAACCCATGCAGACAAGAGTGTAGCCTATGTTACAACATGTCAGCACACAGAGCTCCTGTCCAGCAGGGACATAGGTGGGATCACAGGACTGTATTTTGTGTTTCCCATGCACTTATACACACAGCACATCACTAAGGGTATTGAGGCACTTGGCTTGCTGTTGACAGGGAGTGTATTTCACAGATGGAGTAGTGTGTGGTACACAAATCTGTCACACCAGCAAACCGTACTGATATCACAGCCCAGGTTGATGCCGCACTTACAGGTTGATGGAGTGGGCCTTGAGTTCCAGATGTGCAACAGTCCCATCAAGGCAGGGTCTGGATTGCTTTGTATGCAAGACAGGGGTCACCTCAGCAGAGTCTCTATGGAATAGGATAGAAGGACAGTGCTGTTAGCCTATCTGTGTAGGGTAGGGGTTTGGGGTTTGTGGTAAGGCCTTAGTGTTTGCAAGACCCTGATGTGTGGAGTCTACATGGCCTGTGGTGTGTAGGTTTGTGGAGTTCTCATGTAAGTTTGCCTCTGAGGTGTCCATTGTTTGGGTTTTCATTTTGTTGTGGACCTCCACTTACATGTGTTGTGTATTTGCAGGTGATGTTGATGTTTACTGTCTCCATACACTGTATGGCACCTATGTTACTGCACAATCTGTTTTGGTGTGCACGTTCTCCATTTGTCTGGCCAGTGGTTCCCCTTCCCCTTATATGTGTCTCTTTGTCTTTCTGTAGTCCAGTCACAGGATTTGGCCACAGTGGCTGCTGTTATGTATTTGTAATTCTGATATGGGCAGGGTACATGCCGTTACATCACACACAAGGTTTTGGACTTCACACCTTTAAGTGTACCTATTTAGCAGGTTGTCCATCATTGTACCACTCCATTTGCTGTGGGCCTTAGATGGTTTGTGTTGCTATATGTTATTATGAGGCTACATGTTCATAAGTTCATAGGTTCATAGGAGGTAACTAGGCTAGTGGCCCTAGAGCCTTTACAAGCCTAGCCATTGTTAATCCCAAATATCCCCTTTTGTTCTTTCTTTGGGTAGTTTGCAGTACAAATTTATGAACAGAGTAGGTCTGTGATCAACACGGGCTACCCCTGTCCATAAGGGACATGGGTGTCACCCCAGGGGTGAATTTGTGGCTCCCATCCAATTATCTAGGTTGTGTTTGAATAGGGTCAGTGAGGAGCTCTATTTTGTGTGAATAGGGAGTCTAGTTTAGAAAAGTGGCAGTCTCTGGGAGACATGTCTCTCTCTCCAGCATGATCTGCTAATGTCACAAGCTAGGTTGAGGTCCCTAGAGTGATTGACTCTTCAGCCATTTGACTTGCGGATGTCCAGCATTTCCATTAGGCAGGGTTGGAGATTGCTCTATAGGCCAGGCACAAGTCATCTCTCAGTAGCCAATAGATACAGAGTAAAGTGACAGGGCTTTCAGCCCATCCACATAGGTCATGGTTTGGAGTCCTTGCATTTTCTTAGTGAGAAACCTCTGAGGTCTATCTAGCCGTTGCAGGTGTCTGGTGAGGTATATGCAAAAGGGTGCAGTATACTCTATTAGTGGTCCAATGAGGGTCATGTACAGTGGAGTTATAACATCCCTGCCTGGATACTATGCCCTTGCTTATGAGGTGAGCTACATATATGTGCTATCATTACCACTGTGGAAACTTGGTGGTCATACTTCAAAATGCTATCAACCTGTCCACTGGGTTGGAACTTGGGTGTGCTGTCAATATTGCAATTTATAGGGAATTCCACTTTGCCAAAGGGAATAATAATGCATTTTTTGGCATTTAATGTTAGACCATGGCTTTGGCATCGGTCATTTGTTTTTGTTAACCCTTCTTGAAATATGTTGACATCATTGAGGGACTCAATGATTGCTCATAGTTTACAATCATCAGTGAACTTGGTGAGCCAAAGGCCATCTACTTTGGCCCGGGCTTCTAATAAATAGATGCCAAACATTAAGGTGCCCACCACAGACCCCTGTGGTACTCTACTGGTGATGGGTCTACTGGAGGAGGAGGAGTCACCAATTTTGACAGTGTCTGTTCTGTCAGTGAGCCAAGTGGTTACCCATCAAGTAATGTAAAGATTTAATCCCTGTCTGGGAGAGTTTCACAATTATGCCAGAGTGGGGAATTGTGTTGAAAGCCTTGGCAAGGTTGAGTCAGACTGTATGCACTGTATTACCTTCATCCATGGCTTTGGTGACGTTCTCAAAGAAGTCTACCAGGTTTAATAAGCAGGATCTAACCTTAACAAAGTTAAAAGGGGTTGGGTCCAGCATTTGGAGGTCACCTATGTCCTTGTTTTATTAATAAAATTAAGGTTTTTAGCTGGGTCACTGAAGAAGATGATATAATCAGCAGCACGAATAAGGCCTTGGTATTATCATTATAATGTGTCCAACCCAAAAGTTTCTGGGTCTTACTTAATAGTCTACTTAGGATCTCAACAGCTAATAAAAATAAGGTAGATAAAAGAGAGTATCCCTGGCATTTACTGTCACTCGTCTGGTCAGGATAAAACAGATGAACATTCGTGGTTCTGTTCAAGTAGCTTTATTACACACAAACACATCAGAAATGAGGCTTTGTAACTTAAATAAACTTCTAAAGAGACTGACTATCACACGCATACATGTTAACATTCTGGTTGTTCTCGCAAAAAATGGCACTGCTGCCTGCACGTGCTCAGTATTTATATGCACATGCTACATCTGGAAATGTTTCTTAAAGGTACATACAGATGCCCTCATCTACATCCTCCCTCTGAGAAATAGTCCTTATACAAAATTACAGTATTCAATGACATGCAATTTACAGAAATGATCTTTTGACATGCAGTTATACAGAATTAATTTGACATGCAATTACACAACAAAATTAGACACATAAAACAATATGTCAAAGTTGCTGTGTATTTTACATTAGGTCTAGAAATACGACCTGACCCTGTAACATAACTCAGAATTGGATCTGGCAACTGGGACTGTCTTCAAGGAATGTTCAACTCTGGGGGCATCTGGGACATCATCAGGAACAGGAATGGATACTGAAACATATTGTTTGGTATCTAGAGTCTGTATCACAGCTACGATGATGCAATATCATTTCTGATACAGGAAGATGATGTCTGCAGTTTCTCCTGTACTCTATACCCTCAGATTCTACTAAGTAGGATCTCGGCTCGGTACATATACCTCTCACTTGACCAATTTGATCAAAACCTTCCGCCACTTGCATCCTCACTCTCCTTCTTTTAAGGGACGAAAAAATCTGCTTGTTTTATCATAGCTGAACTTCTGAGAAGAACGTTTTTTTAAAAAGTTGGGCTTTAATTTTTCTGTTTTTAGCATTCGGCACCAACAAACTAGAACGGATAGGCAAGGTTTGTTCTGGTTTGCCTAGATAGAAGTTTCCAATTAGGTAAGCCCAGCAGATTGTCACAGGGTATATTTCTGAGACTGAGTAAATTCAAGAAGATATCAGTATTGTCATGCTATAACCTCTACAGTAATTGATTTGCACTCTGTACTGCACTTTCAGCAAGGCCTTTTGACTGAGGATATTCAGGACTGCTAGTAACATGGATAAAGTACCACACTTTAGCAAATCTCTGAAACAATTGAGATCCATTGTCAGAAATAAACGGTGTGTAGACTACCATGGACTGAGAAATGACATTTCATCTTAGTAATAACAGCACTGGATGTTATAGGTTCATAGGTTCATATGAAGGTACTAGGCTATTGGCCCTAGAGCCTATATAAGCCTAGCCAAAAAGGTACCCTGGCTTTCGCCACCCAAGAAAATTATTTTCCTGTGCCCCTATCGAGCAGAGCCACAGAGGTGATCCCCGGGGTGAATTTCTTATTTCCCATCCAATCATCAATATTTTTCTTGAAGAGTGCTAATGAGGAGCGTTGTTTGATATAGATAGGTAATTTGTTCCAGAGTATGGGAAGTCTCTGGGACAGGAATCTATTCCTCCAGCATGTTCTGTTTATTGTAGTGACAAGGTTTAGGTTCCTAGAGCGTGTAGCTTGGAGGGATTGGTATTTCTTTAAGTGGAGCATGTCCAGCAGCTCCGGATTTGACATAGCTTTGTATGTTAGGCAGAGATCGCCTCTGAGTAGGCTATATGTGATGGAGTAAAGCTGGAGTTTTTTGAGACAGTATGGGTAGGGCATCTGTTTGAGGCTGGTAATCCTCTTTGTGAGGTATTTCTGTGGCCTTTCCAGTTGTTGGAGATGTCTTGTGAGGTACATACCAAAAGGGGCGTTGTACTCTATAATGGGTCTAATCAGTGGCAAGTAGAGGGGAAGAATGACCTCTTTTTTCCTGGATGAGAAACCTTTTGTGATGAGGTGTGCCACATAGGATTTCCTGACTACTGTGGCAATCTGATTATCAAAGGAGAGACTACTGTCCTCCTGTGTCCCAAAGTCTCTTATCACACCTTTGGTGTTAAGTAGACTACCACCTATGTGGTAGTTCATGGGTACAGAGTTTTTACCAAAGGGGACGACGATACACTTTTTGGCATTGAGCTTGAGGCCATGGCTTTGACACCAGGCATCTGTCTCCTTGAGGCCCTTTTGTAGGATGTCCACATCGTTAGGAGTTTCAATTATGGCTCCTAGTTTGCAGTCATCTGCAAACTTCATTAGCTAAAGACCTTCTGTGTTAGCCTGTACTTCAGAAAAGTAGATACCAAACAGGAGAGGACCCAGGACTGAACCCTGTGGTGCTCCACTTGTCACTGGCCTGAAGTCAGATTTGGAGTCTGCTACTTTCACAGTGTGGGTTCTGTCAGTGAGCCAGTTTGCAACCCATCTTGTGACATAGGGATTTATACCTAGTTTAGTGAGGTTATCTATAATTCTAGAGTTGGGGAATGGTGGCAAAAGCCTTGGCGAGATCTAGATAGGCTGTATGAACCACATTACCCTCGTCTACGGCTTTGGTGACTGCTTCAAAGAAGTCTATCAGGTTTAGGAGACATGATCTGCCTTTTACAAACCCGAACTGGGTGGGGTCCAGAGTCTGGAGATTACCAATGTCTTTGTGTACAAGATCTATGATGATATGTTTCCTGGACTTGCAGACTAGGCTCATTAGGCCAATGGGGCGGTAGTTCCCTGGGTCCATGGTGGCTCCACCTTTGTGGAGTGGGATAACCATCGCTGTGCGCCATTCAGTGGGCACAAAGCCTGAGGTGAGGCTATGATTGAACATGGTGCTTAGGTGGGGTGCCAGTTCATTCTGCAGTTTGTGTAGAATGCAGCCAAGGATGGTGTCAAGTCCACTTTAGAGAGTGTGGGTTTTACCTGTACAGCTGTGATTATAGGAACTTTACATTCTTCCGGTATAGAGATGGGCCCTTTAGGGGGTGAGAGGGGGGTAAAGTTAGCACTGAACCTATCTGCCAGGGTGTTGGCAATATCAGTTGGTTCTGTATATTTAGTGCCATTGTGCTGTAACTCAGAGCAGATCTGAGTGTTGCCATTGAGATTCTTAACATAGCTATAGAATTCTTTGTGGTTGTCTTTAGAATCAGTGGTGATTTTATTTTCGTAACTAGCTTTGGAGGATTTTATGAGGGATCTCAGCTTCTTACTGAGGCTGACCAGGGAGTTCCTCCAATCATGGGATTTTACTCTTTTTTTGCAACAGTTTCTTTCTTCTGTTGTAGAGTTTGTTTATGGCAGGGGACCAACAGACAGGCTTCCTTTTTTTGAGAGGATAGCATCTTGGTTCTTTTAGGGATAGCACGATCCATGCACTCATGTAAGTGCTTATAAAATAAACATGCTTGGAGCTTTTCTCCCCGGGTCTCCACTGAAAATGGACATATATCCAGTTAGACTAGCCCGGTCAACAAATGTAAAATAAATAAAATAAATAAATAAATAAATGCATTTGTGTAGGATTCAGCAGTCATACCTCTATTGTCTGTCTGCATGGGTGTCGTGAAGTTTGCCACTTCTGTCTTAAGAAGCATGAAGTTGGCTTTAGAGAACTTTTTTATGGTGGTTTCCCTAATGGGGGGTGGGTGCGATGTGGATGTCTAGGATGATTAGCTTGTGGTTGGATCTGACCAAGGAGGAATTGACCTCTGGTGTAGAAAACTGTTCACCCATGTTGGTAATGACCAGGTCTAGGATATTGCTACCCCTGGTGGGGGTGTGGATAAGTTGATCCAAGGCATTGGAATTTATGAATTCCAGAAAACGTTGAGCAAAAGAGTTGGTACATGAGTAGTTTTCCTAGTTAATGGTGGGGTATTTGAAATCGCCCATTATTAGGGTGTTTGGTTGTACCCTAATATTTTCCAGTGTATCAAGAAATGAGGAGTGGGAATCTTGGGGCATGGTGAGGGATCTGTAGCAAGTTGCAATTTGGATTGTGGTCTTGCCCAGAGTTAGTTGCACTTGGATAATCTCAGATGCATTATGCTGAGCAACTAGCCTGGAAGTGTGGATATCCTTAATGAATATGGACACGACTCTGCCTTTAGTATTTCTGTCCAGGTTAGGTGGCTGAAAGGTGTGGTATAAATGATAGCCTGGTAATGCAGGGGTGCTCTCTGGAGCCTTGAACCAGGTCTCTGTCACTGCACAGATGTCACTGTTCTCCATTTTAAGGAGTGCCTCGAGTGAATGCATTTTGAGGTTTAGATTTCTAGCATTGAGTAGCATTACCCTCAGATTTTGCTTGATTGTACCTGTTAAGGTAGTGAATTTGTTATTTGAATCTTGCCTAAAAAAGGCACTATAAGCATGGCAAGAGCCTTAGCCAGTATCCGGAATCCCAAGGGCGACAAGTACAGGCCATCTCTGGCAAAGCATCATGGTCTGTTGATCATGTCATCCCAGGCAGACAAATACTGGATCCCCTTAGAATTACACCAGAAGCTTAGCCAATTGTTGAAGTCAATCATTTTGTCCTTGTACTGTGGTATCATTCTGGATGATGGCAGGATGATACTCAGGGCTAGGGTTATACCTGCCTGGGCTACAAGATCCGAGTACTCTTCCATGTCTTATTTCATGTAGTCCAGGGAGGTACGTCCCAGGTCATTCACACCAACATGGACATTCATATTTGTACTTGTTGTGGAGTGACCTGAGTGCGTGCATTATGTGGTGGATCCTGGCACCCAGCAGGCAGCTGACAGCAACTTTGTCCTTGTTTAGCCTGGTGAGTGGAACATCAGTGTGCCTGACTATAGAGTCACCTATGACTAGAGTGTTGGGTACGTTGTTATGGCTTATGGGCTGTGGTTGAGTGGCACACTGAGTTTGTGGGCTATATGTCATTTGGGTTGTGTTGGGGGGGGGGTGGAGGTTGCTTGCGTTTCTGCTTTGGAGGTCTCTGTTGCTTGAGCAGATTTTTATTGAGAGCCTCCGCGAATGTAGGTGTGTGTTTCATGTTTCTGTGTGTGTTTTGGTGGTGTAGGTTTTGAGGGACTATGTGATGAGTGTGGTGTGGTCCAAGTGTTTACCTTCTCCTCTTGACTGTCTAGTCCAGTCTTGGGTGAAGAGAGCTTTACTTCCAGTTTGGCTATATAAGTGCATCTCTCACAGGCTGTAGTGTTGGGTGGTAGGAGGAGAGGGTTGTTTGTGTACATGAGGCAATTGCTGCATTGCCCCAAGATGCCCAGATTCATAAGGTACACAGGAGAAAACACCGGGAGCTGATCCTTAGACATGCCTGGATAGGTGCTTATTTATTAAGTACTAAAACTGTTTTCCTCTAGACAAGTGAGGAAAGTTGAGTGCTGTAGTAATTTCTAGCTTATTTCATGCTTATGAGTTCTGAACAAGTGCTGTGCTCAAAGAAACAGATTTTAGTGCTAAAACTAAAAAACTGGCTAGTTCGAAGGGAAAATTTGAAGAACAGACTTTATGGCATCGGGAATAGTTTAACCCTAGCTAAGCGGCGATGCATAAAGTGTATATATATATATATATATATATATATATATATATATATATATATATATATATATTTTTTTTAATATAGCAGGTAGCAAATCGATCACAAACCAGTCTGATTAAGACTAATGAACGCAACAATTAATTAAATGATTCCAAAAGACATCCTGAGGAATATGTAGCTACCAAATGGGATATTGAATGTAGTCAGTAGAGAAAATTTGCGATCAAGCATTACTTGCCAAAATGAACTCTTTGCATCCAAGACAGAACAAACAGTGGCATTTGGCATGAGGTTTGCAATCTCCTCGACTGCACGCATAGGATGAGGAGGTCTTTTTAATGCCTCATTCAAGTTTCTTGGGTCAATGCATATTCTGATTTCATCTGAATTTTTATTATGAGCAGCTACCATGGATGACGCCCACTCAGTTGGTTCTGTTACTGGATAAATCACACCTTCCAGCACTATTTTGACTAATTGGACCTTGACTTTGTCCTGCATAGCTATTGGAAGTCTTCTTTCTGGTCTGACCACTGGACTGATCTCTGGGTCTACTATCATGGTGTACACAACTGGAAGTTTGCCTAGCTTGTCATTGACCACATCAGCATAGTTTGAGAAAATAGTATCACTGAAGCTGGAACTGGGACGTGCTTACATGATGTACTTCTTTGGTAAAAGAAAGCAGTTTCACTCTCAAACTGTCTGTGACACCTAATAATGACTGCACAGGTCTTCGGAATACATAAAATTGCAAGCTGTAACTGTATGGGCATAGCTGTCATACCATAACAGACTGACATCTGGACAGGCCCAAATATGACAGTCAGACAAAGGCCCACACATGGGGACAGGGTGTTAATAATGTTTTGCCAAACACAGACAGTTGGGAGACCGGTTTGGTGATTGCTTGTTTACTCTTATGGGTATGACATCTGCTTCCTCACTGTCTGCTATTGCTGTTTTGACGTGACCCTCTGTTGTTTTGCAAATAATTGGCAGGCAAATGCAATGTTAAGACAAGAAGAACAGATATACAAGGCATACTAGTGCTCCTTCTGTGTCATTTCAGGGGTATGGCTGTTGGGCAGTGACATATTGTCAGTGCTTACACAGAAATTGGCAGTACACTGACCTTCAGGTACCTGCTGTCTTACTAGGCACCATACCTCTCAACTTCTGAGAGTCAGACATCTGGACAAAGCCATAAGTAATTGGGGGTAGAGGCCTAAATATAGGGACCATTTTTAAGTACTGGCTTTACAAACCTAGAAAGGTGATTCAATAATAGGTTTTGCATTAGCATGCATCTTTCTATAGGGTATGAAGTCAGACACTACAATCTGTCATTATTTTCTAACCTTAGTCTTACGTGATTTGCCAGTGAATTGCCAGAAAACCATTATTTCATGATATACAGACCACAAATATGATGCAAACCTCTGGACATTCTGCAATAGGTCTGTACAGTTGAGAGGTATGGTAGGCACTCTGTAGGTTACTCCAAGCTGTGTGCTGTCCATATGTGTGGCCCCCTGTCCATGACTTGTCCAGCTTTCCTGCATTAACAGATATTGACATCTAGTCAGTGTGTACAAGTCATACCATAAGTGTAGCTGACATGCAGAATAGGTGGCACTGCAGTTCTTGGAACATGGCCCTGTCAACCACAGTACTGTACCTAGGCCACTATGACACAACAATGTGGAGTAAGTGCTGGCCCCATCCTGACAGTATTAACTACACATATACATAGCTCATTGACCCCTGTATATTGTGGACATGCAGCAAGTTATTATGTTGATTGGGACAGCCCTGGCAATGTGTGCTGTGCTGCTATTTCCCTACAAACATACATGTCACTGCATTTTTATGGGAATATGGGTATGGGGGGGGGGGGGCACACCTGTCAACTGTACACATTTGCACAGACTGTGCTGATATTTGCTTTACATTTTAGTTCCATTTAGCATAGTATTTTGCCCTGTCTTGGAGACTAGTGGCATATCACTAAAGATCACAGGTCAGACTGTAATGGCATACATTTGAGTTTCAGACTTCTTACCCTTCAGAGCCTTACTGCAACTGCAAGACCTGCTGTGCTTTCACTGTGTAAGTCTGTAGGGGGGTATTTCATCATTATTGCCATTTGCGGGCCTTTGCCAGACATTTCTTTATAGTTTTCTATGGCTGACTTGCTGGATGAGGCTGAGGGGTGAGTATGGGACCAGCACGCTGACATCCATGCCTGTGACCTATGACCCCCCCAGTTAGTTGGCCCCCCACATATATTGCAGTGGGATTTGTCACCTTGGGTACTGGTGCATAGTGTGGGGAAGCCAGTATTGGCCAAACATTTCCTGGTGTCCCACACAGCTGTCAGTTGTCTGCTGCTATCCCGGTAGGCCACCCCATTCCCTTGCATGCATGCTGCAATACCACAGATATGCTACCAGAACATACTACTCCATTCATTTATTGTTAAGAAGACTGACTTACCTTGTGCCTGCAGCAGTTGTGAGGATGGTGTTTGAGGTAGGGTTACCACCTGTCCCACTTTGTGAGGGGACAGTCCCTCTTTGGGCAGTTGTGTCCTGCAAAAAAATTGAAAAAATAGCAAATGTCTTGAGATTTTAGGACAAAAATATTTCCTATATTTTATGCAATAGTTGCATAAGACAGTTATTCTGTATCTGGAACACCTAAATGTTATAAGAAACAGAATAAGCAATCAAACTGCTACAAGAATAAGCTTTTATTTAGGCAAAAAAGTGAAGTTCTGTCCTTTGTACTGGCCATGGGTATGTTTCACCTTGCAAAATCTAACATTTGTACCAAAAATGTCCCACTTTGGGCATTTGAAAAGGTGGCAACCCTAGCTTGAGGGCTTCCCATGTTGGATGCACGCAGTACATTACCTATACATGGTAAGGTGATGTGTGTGGCATCCATTTTACTGTGTGTGTGAGTCGGAGAGAGGTGTCAGTCCCTGGGTCCCTACAGTGTCAGTGTGTGTGCTATGCGTTGCCTATTTGCCAAGGCCAGGGCATACTGGGCACGCCTCAGTCTGCCTACAGGAGCTGACTCAGGGGGGTTCCTCCGAGTCCCTCTGTGCCTGTGGGGAACTTGGCAATGGTGGGGGGCTGTATGGCCCTTCCCCATGCTGTTCCTGCTGCAGCTGTTTCCACAGGATCATATTGTGTAGCATAGTGAATACTATGAACATGTGTGCATATGTGGCTAGAGAGTACTGTAGGGTTCCACCAGATATGTCAAGCAACAGAACCATGACTTGAGCATCCCAAACACATGCTCTATAATGATCCTGGTTTGTGTGTGTGCCTCATTATAGTGTGTGTGTGTGTGTGTGTGTGTGTGTGTGTATGCATTTTGGATGGGTGTCATCATCCATGGCTCCAGTGCATAGCCAGCATCCCCCACCAGATGGCCATACGGGATGACCTGTCTGGCAAATCCCTGGTACAGCTGTGAGGAATGCCAGATGTGGGAGTTTTGATAGCTTCCAGGGGTGCCAGCACACACATTAATGATAATGCCCTGGGCATTGCACATGACCTGGCAGTTGATGGAGTGAAAGCGCTTGTGGTTTACGTAGACGCTACCCTGTTCACCGGGTGGTGCTTTGATGTGGATGTGCCTGCAGTCTATGGCACCCAGTACCTCCAGGTAGTCTGCTACATTGTGGAAGAGGCGCATATTGCTAGTCCTCTCCTCACGGGTGCGGGGGAAGTAAATGTGCTCACCGGCATGTGGTAGCATGACATTCAGGAACTGGTGGAGTACCCTGGATGCAGATGCCTGTGAGACCCCCATGATGTCCCCATTAGGTCTTTGGAAAGTACCTGTACCTAGTATTCTTAAGGCTGCACATACCTTGGTATACACTGGGTTGGGTTCCCATTCTGTTGGCTCTGGATCTGAGGTGAGGCTAGCACAGCTCGATGAATTGCTGAAGTATGTCCCTGTCCACCCTGTAGAGCTCTAATATCTCCAGATCATGTAGCCCCTGGTAGGTTACCCTGGGTTTGAACACTCTTCTCCTCCTCCTCGGTCTGGGGTGGTTGTCAACATTATCCACCTCACCGCCCTCAGCCTCTAACACATACTGATGTATCAAAGCAACAGCAGCCCCTAACATTTTGTCGGTTAAAATTCTCCTGAGTGTGTACACCAATGGTGCAGAGTTTGTGGGAAAAAACAGACTGAAAGGTGTTGGCATAGTTTATACTGTTCTTCTGCAGATGCTGCCTGTATGATTGGATGACTATGATACATTCCACCTGCCAGCTATATTATTTGTACTTGATTGCTTTTAGTCTGCTATTTCCCATTTTTTTTTTCTTTTCCCTTCCCATTTCCACCCCTTTTAAGTCCCGTGGCGCGCCACACAAACCCACTGCCCAAATGTAAACAGTTCTGCTATTTATGTTTTTTTTTTTAAGAGCCGGTGCATGCCGCGCTAACCCATTTAGCCAAAGTAAACACTTTTAAGCAGAAATGGCCCTCCTCTGGATGTGAACACACTCCTCATTTCATGGAATAAGTAAATACAGCCTCAGACACACCCCCTTGCTTAGCTGTGCTTAGCAAAGCTCAAACGGAAGCCATGGAGCTCCAATATGCTTACACAATGCATGACACACCCCCTTTTCATATCAACTGTTTCTCCTGCTTACACCACTGCCTTATAGCTCCTACATGGTTAGGTGCATCCAAGCAATGGTCTCCCATTTTGATATTCACAAAATTTTGCTCATTTGCATGCCCCACTGCCTTAGTCTCTTGTTACACCACTACACCAGAGCCTTTCTCCTTAGCAACCAGTGTTACCTGTTATTGTTTTCATTCTGCATGCTACCCACTATAATGGCAAAATGCAGATTTCACGTAAAAATTGCCTTTTCACTTTTTTTAAATTTTTTGCACGATCTCATTTGTGCCACTGCACTACACTTAAATGGCTGAAACTGGCCAAAAAAAACCCTTTTATGTTGCTACTTTTGCAACTGTTTTCCATGCCAGTGGCCATATTTCTGGCCATTGGCATGCGTAATAGTCATAATACATACTTTACCTTGAGCTGTCATGACCCCATTTTGATTTTTGCAGAAATATACACGGTTAGTAACCAAATGCATTTTTGTAATGGACACTGTTCTGGCACGGATGCCTGCCTTCTTACTGAATTGCTAATTCACCTCATTTGCATGGTTTTCACAGCAAATGAGGTAATTAGCTTTATTCAGTGTTGTCCATGCCAGACTATTGCTGGCAGAGTTGTGCACACCACTAGCTTTCTTTACTGAATCGCTCGGCGGTCATATACCGTGCAGAAGCTGCTACACTATTCTGGCATGGGAAAAATGCTTTATGGAATCCTGGGGCTTATCTTTATCTACCAGTTATAAAACATCACTAACTTACACATTTTACTCCTAATAATTGGTACAAGGTCACAAATATCATGACATTTTGCTGGTTAAGCAAGATGTTTTTTAGGGCAGCTTTTGGCAACAATAGCTGGTACAGCCCTTTTATTAAGTTTAGCACATTATATGTTTTATAAAATTACTGACATAAGTAATGAGTGTTGCAGTAACATTACAGATTGTAACGAATAAGTTGTAATATGATGCATACATTAAAACACTCATAATAAAAAGTAAGCTGTAGCAAACTCTTGATAATATTACAATTAACATTACGTACTGTCATGGCAGCTTTCAGGCAGTGAATGTGTGCAGAAAACATGATTAAGCCCATATTGTGCCAGTCTAGAAAGTCTCTTGGATGATCGGTAATGAATGCACATGTAGAACATAATTCAGAAAACTGTCATTTTAACAACAGTTTCTTAATACTGCTACATGGGATGCATTGCACAGGTTTACTTTCTCCTATCCAGCTACAAATCATATTTTTAGGCTTAGTGGTGGTGGTGCTTCGGTAGCATTGTCGCCTCTCAGTAAGACGTCCTGTTCGATTCTCAGCTAAAGCGTCTTCTGTGTGGAGACATGCGTGAATGGGCGTACCTTTGTTGAAGGATGTGCGTCAGGCCTGGCAAGTCGGTACGTAAAAATCTACTGCCAATCATTAGCGGACCGGAGTTCCGCTGTGGCAACCCCTAACCGGGAAAAGCCGAAAGATACACACACACACAGTAAATATGTATTTACATGTAACTCAAAGTGGCTGCATATACATTGAACATTAGGAATCTCAGTAGATTTATGTATTTGTCATTTTTTGATTTTATTTTTTCTTTGAACTGAAAACAAGATTAAGCTTGGAAACAGTCATATTGAAATAATAATAATCCTGTTTGTTAACCAGGTAACTGGACAAACAATCCATTTTCAGGGGCGTCCTGGGATCAATATCTGGTTAAGGTCACGCAGGAGGCGAATAAGGGCTAAGGGAATGCTGTCAAAGAAAAGCACATTACTGTACCAGTCTTTGAAAATTTCACTAGAGGGTTGAGTAGATTTGCTATCAAAAATAATATTTTTAGAAATGATGTAATTATAATAGTCATGGAAGAATCCAGCCTGTAAGTTTCTAAAGACTGATGATTACAAGATACAGGACTGCAAAAACTTTTAACTTCATGAAACATATTTAAATGAATGTAAAATGCAATAGTTACAGTGGCATAGGATACATGATTTTCTTTCATGTTTTAAGATAGTAAAATACTATGCCAGGCTTTATAAACCTAAACAATAGATGTTTATCACAGTATTCGCTGTTGTGATCCTCACATTTGGGGATATCCTGCACACAGGTAGCCCATGAGCAGCTCATCTTCCAGAGGTTTACCCATCCCTAGGGACTCAGATGATGCCCTCCCACAAAGGCATAACTATATTGGTGGTACAAAGGAGGTATTAGCTGATGCCATCTTTGTATCCTTCTTGCAGTGCAGTGCAGTGAGCACAGCTGTACACTTCTCCCAGCACTCAGTCCATTGGCCTTCTTCCTGCAACAGGTTAAGTACCCCATGGGGACTTTTTCTGTTATCTAATTACCTGCTTGTTTTGTGCTTGTCTGATACTGAATCAATTTCTTAACAGTGTTGTGTTAAAATTAATTGTGTGGCGTGAAGGAAACAAATTCCCCACAAGAATTTCCATAACAGTTTTTTCCCCTCATCCCTTGGACTCCTGCCTGCATTGTGCTTCTTTCACCAGTGGGTGTCAGTCTCTTCAAGAGTTTCCATCCAGAAAAGGGTGTGTACCTATTTCCGAGCCACCATGGTGTCTGTCTAAGCCTTCTAGCTAAGAAAACAACATACAAGTGGAGTACCTCAAGGTTCAGTCCTGGGACCGCTCTTGTTTGGCATCTACTTCTCTGAAGTAAAAAGAGGCCAACTCTAGGGGAGTCTGGCTAACAAAGTTCTCAGATGACTGCAAACTGGGAGCCATTATTGAATCCCCAAATGATGTGGATATTCTACAAAAGGGCTATACAGAAACAGAAGCTTGGTGCCAAAGCCATGGGCTCAACCTCAGTACCAAGAAATCTATAGTTATCCCCTTTCGGAAAAAACATGTACCCGTGAATTATCACATAGGTGGCAGTACACTAAACACTGAAAGTGTGTTAAGAGACTTAGGGACACAGGTGGACAGTGGTCTCACCTTTGATAACCACATTGCCACAACAGTCAGGAAATCCTTCTGTGGCACACGTCATCACTAAGGGCTTTTCATCCAGAAAAAAGGAGGTCATTGTCCCACTGTACTCATCCCTCATTAGACCCATTATAGAATACAATGCCCCATTTGGTATGTACCTCTCAAGACATCTGCAACAACTGGAAAGGCCACAGAAATACCTCACTAAAAGAATCACAGGCCTAAAGCAGATTCTCTATGCTGGCTGTCTAAAAAAAACTCCAGCTATACTCTGTCGCATATCGTCTACTCAGAGGCAATCTCTGCTTAACATACAAGGCCATGTCAAACCCAGAGCTGTTGGACATGCTACACTTAAGGAAATCCCAATTCCTCAGAGCCACACGCTCCAGGGATCTAAACCTTGTCATCACAATGAACAAAACATGCTGGAGGGATAGGTTCCTGACCCAGAGACTCCCCAGACTCTGGAATAGACTGCCCATACATGTCAAGCAGAGCGCCTCTTTGGCCCTCTTCCAAAGGAACCTTGATGATTTGATGGTAGATAGGAAACTCACCCTGGGGATCACATCAGTTACCCTGCTAGACGGGGGTCCAGGGAAGTAAATATTGTGGGAAGAAATAGCCAGGGAATTGCTATGGCTAGGCTTGTATAGGCCCTAGGGCTGATAGCCTAGTACCAACCTATGAACCTATACCAATAATAGAGAAGCATCTGGAAGCCGAGAGCATCTTTGATAACTTGTGTTTGCATGAGTCCCATAGCATTTTGTTAACAGATGCTTTCAGAACCTACCTGCAGCGTTGGTTTTGCTGAGGCTTGTGGCAGGTCTGCTGTTCATCTGCTTATACCATGGGTTTTTATAGGTTCATAGGTAGGTTCATCGGTAGGTACTAGGCTATCAGCCGAAGGACCTACATAAGCCTAGCCAACAAGGTTCCCTGGCTTGCGCCACCCAAGAAAGTTATTTTCCTGTGCCACTGTCGAGCAGAGACACAGAAGTGATCTCCGGGGTAGATTTCCTATTTCTCATCCACTCATCAAGATTTTTCTTGAAGAGTGCTAATGAAGAACTTTGCTTGACATAGATGGGTAGCCTGTTCCAGAGTATAGGAAGTCTCTGGGACAGGAATCTATCCCTCCAGCATGTCCTGTTTATTGTGGTGGCAAGGTTTAGGTCCCTAGAGCGTGTAGCTCAGAGGGATTGGGATTTCTTTAGGTGTAGCATGTCCAGCAGCTCTGGGTTTGACATAGCTTTATATGTTAGACAGAGATCACCTCGGAGTAGGCGATATGCTACGGAATAAAGCTGGAGTATTTTGAGGCGGTCAGTGTAGGGCATTTGTTTGAGGCCAGTAATCCTCTTTGTGAGGTACTTCTGTGGCCTTTCTAGCTGTTGCAGATGTCTTGTGAGGTACATTCCAAAAGGGGCATTGTACTGTATAATGGGTCTAATGAGTGTCGAGTAGAGGGGAACAATGACCTCTTTTTTCCTGGATGAGAATCCTTTTATGATGAGATGTGCCACGTAGAAGGACTTCCTGACTACTGTCCGATGTGACTATCAAAGGAGAGACTACTGTCCACCTGGGTCCCAAGGTCTCTTATCACACATTCGGTGTTAAGTAGATTGCTGCCTATGTGGTAGTTCATGGGTACAGAGTTTTTACCAAAGGGGATGACACTGCACTTTTTGGCACTGAGCTTGAGGCCATGGCTCTGACACCAGGCATCTGTCTCAGCGAGGCCCTTCCTTCTGTAGGATGTCCACATCATTTGGGGACTTGACTATGGCTCCTAGTTTGTAGTCATCTGCGAACTTCATTAGCCAGAGGCCTTCTGTGTTAGCCTCTACTTCAGAGAAGTAGATACCAAACAGGAGAGGTCCCAGGACGGAACCCTGTGGTACTCCATTTCTCACTGCTTTGAGGTCAGATTTGGAGTCTGCAACTTTTACAGTGTGGGTTCTGTCAGTGAGCCAGTTGGCAACCCATCTTGTGACGTAGGGATTTATACCTAGTTTAGCTATAATTCCAGAATGAGGGATGCTTTTGAAAGCCTTGGCGAGGTCAAGATAGGCTGTGTGTACCACCTTACCCTCATCTACGGCTTTGGTGACTGCCTGAAAGAAGTCAATCAGGCTCAGGAGGCATGATCTGCCTTTCACAAACCAGAACTGGGTGGGATCCAGAGTTTGGAGGTTACCAATGTCTTTGTTTATGAGTTCCATGATGATACCTTCCATGGCCTTGCAGACCAGGCTCGTCAGGCTAATAGGTCGATAGTTTCTGGGATCAGTGATGGCTCCCCCTTTGTGGAGTGGGATAACTGTTGTTGTGAGCCATTCAGTGGGCACAAAGCCTGATGCAAGACTATTATTGAACATGGTGCTTAAATGGGGAGTCAGTTCATTCTGAAGTCCATGTAAAACGCAGTCTGGGATGTTGTCCGGTCCCATGGATGCTGTGTTTTTAGCTTTAGAGAGTACAGCTTTTACCTGCGTAGTTGTGATTACAGGGACTCTACATTCTTCCTGTATAGATATGGGCCCTTTAGAGGGTGGGGGGGGGGGTAAAGTTAGCACTGAACCTATCTGCCAGGATGTTGGCAATATCAGTTAGTTCTGTAATTTTCGTGCCGTTGTGCTGTAACTCAGAGAAGATCTGGGTGTTGCCATCGAGATTCTTGACATAGCTACAGAATGCTTTGTGGTTTTCCTTAGAATTAGTGGCGATTTTGTTTTCATAGCTAGCTTTGGAGGATTTTATAAGGGATCTCAGCTTCTTACTGAGGCTGACCAGGGAGCTCTTCCACGCATGGGATTTTACTCTCTTTCGCAACAGTTTCTTCCTTCTGTTGTACAGTTTGTTTATGGCAGGGGACCACCAGATTGGTTTCCTTTTTTTGGAGGATAGTGTCTTGGTTCTGTTTGGGATAGCACGATCCATGCACTCGTATAAGTGCTTATAGAGTGCATTTGTGTAGGACTCAGCAGTTGTAACTGTATTGTCCATCTGCATGGGTGTCATGAAGTTCACCACTTCTGTCTTAAGAAGCATGAAGTTGGCTTTGGAGAATTTTTTTACCGTGGTTTCCTAATGGGGGGTGGGGGTAGGATGTGGATATCAAGGGTGATTAGCTTATGGTCGGATCAGACCAACGAGGAGTTGACTTCAGGTGTGGAACACCGGTCATTCATGTTGGTAATGACTAGGTCTAGGATATTGTTGCCCCTGGTGGGGGTGTAGATAGGTTGATCCAGGGCATTGGAGTTTATGAATTCCAGAAAGCGTTGAGCTAAGGAGTTGGTACACGAGTAGTTTTCCCAGTTAATGGTGGGGTAGGTGAAGTCGCCCATTATTAGGGTGTTTGGTTGAACTCTAATATTTTCCAGTACATCAAGAAAAGAGGAGTGGGAATCCTGGGGCATGATGGGGGATCTGTAGCAAGCTACAATTTGGATTGCAGTTTTGCCCAGAGTTAGTTGCACTTGGATAACCTTGGATGCATTATTCTGAGGAACTAGCATGGAGGTGTGGATATCCTTAATGAATATGGACACACCTCCGCCTTTGGTGTTTCGGTCCAGGTTACATATCCAAAAGGTGTGGTATGAGTTATAGCCTGGTAGTGCAGGAGTGCTCTCTGGAGCTTTGAACCAGGTCTCAGTCACTGCAGAGATATCGATGTTCTCCATTTTAAGGAGTGCCTCAAGTGAGTGGATTTTGAGATTTAGACTTCTAGCATTGAGTAGCATTACCCTCAGTTTTTGCTTGCCTGTTCCTGTTACGGCGGTGAATTTGTTATTTGAACCTTGCCTAAAAAAGGCACTATAGGGGCAGCAAGAGCCTTAGCCAGTATCCGGAATCTCAGGGGCGACAGGTGCAGGCCATCTGTGGCAAAGCATCATGGTCTGTTGACCATGTCATCCCAAGCAGACAGATACTGGATCCCCTTAGAATGACACCAGAAGCTCAGCCAATTGTTGAAGTCAATCATTTTGTCCTTGTACTGCGGTATCATTCTGGGCGATGGCAGAATGCTACTCAGGGCTAGGGTCATACCTGCCTGGGCTACAAGAGTGGACAGCTCTTCCATGTCCCTTTTCATGTAGTCCAGGGACCTATGTCTCAGGTCATTGACACCAACGTGGACAATGACAGAGTCATATTTGTACTTGTTGTGGAGTGACCTGAGTGCGTGGGTTAAGTGGCAGATCCTGGCATCCGACAGGCAGCTGACAGTAACCTTCTCCTTGTTTAGCCTGGTGAGTGGGACATCAGTGTGCCTAACTATAGAGTCACCTATGACTAGTGTGTTGGGTACATTGTTTTGCCTTATTGGCTGTGGTTGAGTGGCACACTGAGTCTGTGGGCTATGTGTCATTTGGGTTGTGTTAGGGGATGGAGGTTGCTTGTGTTTCTGCTTTGGAAGTCTCTGTTGCTTAGACAGATTATTATTGAGAGCTTCCGCGAATGTTTTTGTGTTACTATGTGTAGATTTTAGTGGTGTAGATTTAGTGAGACTATGTGATGAGTGTGGTGTGGTGCAAATGTTTACCTTCTCCTCATGACTGTCAAGTTCAGTCTTGTTGGAGAAAGCTTTACCTCCAGTTTGGCTAGATAAGTGCATCTCTCACAGGTTGTAGTGTTGCGTGGTAGGAGGAGAGGTTTGTCTGTGTATATGAGGCAATTTCTACATTGCCTCAAGATGCCCACATTCATCAGATAAACAGGAGAGAACACTGGGAGCTGACCCTTGGATATGCCTGAATAAAAAACTGTTTTCCTCTAGATAAGTGAGGAAAGTGAGTACAGGAGCTGTTTTTCTCTAAGCAAGTGAGAAAAGTAAGTACAAAAACTGTTTTCCTCTAGGTAATGAGGAAGGTTGAGTGCTACAGTAATTAGTAGCTTATTTAGTGCTTACAATTTCTGAACAAGTGCTGAACACGAATAAGCAAATTTAAGTGCTAAAACTAAGAATTTGTATCAGCACTAGATGAGTTACAGGACAGAAACAAGTGCAAATGCAGGCTTTCATATCAGAAAGTTGAGAGAGATGGAAGAGATTGCCCAAACAGCCAATAACTACAATTTCTGGGCCAGAACCACTCCTTATGTGGTAGACAGGTTACCTAGTGCTTACTACTCCCACTGATAAGCTAGAAGGCTTCCCTCCAACACAGAAAAGTTTGGGGCCTCAGAAGCTTATATACAGTCTTGGATACAGCAAATCTGTATCTGGAGCACTAGTTACAGGAAAGGGAGGAAACAGGCTTACAGTTTTTTTTTTTTACAGAAAAGTAGCAAAAACAGTAGTAAAAACAATTCACATGCAGTGCAAGCTAGCACACTTGAGTATGTAGCAATATTAGACCAAACACAGTTTAAAAAAGCAATTAAATTGAAAAGGACTAAAAGCAAGTTTTCACACATCTTCCTGGACTGACATATCCAGCATGCCTCCTGAGGCCAAAGATTCTTCCACTTCAAAGTCCTGTATTGATATCTCAGAAGGAGAAGGCAACATCCATGTATGCCAGAAGTTTCCCAGTGGCCACATCAATGATATGTTCCCTGCCGAAGTCCCAGTGCCTTTCAGTGAGGCAGTTCCCGAAGTCTTGGAACACGCAATAGTGTCTGTCAACTTGCCTTGGCTTAGGCTAGGCAGTGAATCCTTAGTCAAGCTGGCAGAGTACTTTATGTCATCTTTTGAGTTGGGGACACACATGGATATATCTAAAGTGGCTAGGGCCCCTTCAAAAAAGTCGATCCCCTGCAAGGAGAATATAATATCCATGACTTTAAAAGCTGATGAGCTGGAATATGTGAGCTGGGTTTCATCTTTTTAGAAACTATGTTTCTGAAAGCAAAGGCACCCTGTCCTCTGCTTCACCCCTAAAGGATTTTTTCTTTGTTGACAGATGTATCACAATGGAAGATTTCCAAAGGGTAAATTAAAGAATATTCTGAAGCCTAGCAAATGTACACAGCTTATAGTGGCTTGCCTGAACCTAGAACTCTATATGTCCCTTCAGTGTTAGATGTCCTAGAAGATGTGTTCATTAATGCATCTCTGGAGCCTAACTCCCTTCTCCATGCTGCTAGGAAGCCTGACTAGTTTTATAGGGTCACAAATTCCAATAAATATCTTTATAGGGATGCCTTGACAAATACAGATATGATCCCAGCAAATGGAGCTGCTTTGGTTACAACCAAGAATTTATTCCTAATGATAAAAAGAAGAGAGCATTCTACAGATTTTGGACAAAAAGTATCCCCCTCTGCTATCTTTTCCTTCAGAGCCTTAAACTGTCTGTCCCACTTGCTTAATTGCCAGTAAACCCTGTTGGAGAAGATGCAAGCTAAAGCAGAGGAAAGTGAAAACAAGAATCTGAAGCAAGAGATGATAAACCTGTCTGACCATTCTTTCCATGTTGTCACGCACTCAGAAAAATGCAGATATGATGTTGTGGATGCATTTACAGGGTCTTGTAATTTAGAAATATGTCTGCCAGTGTTTAAACAAATATGCATAATGCCCCACTGAGCAAGGGCCTCCTGTTTTGACCCCCCTGTTCAGGTAATCTACAAAAAAATGGAAAGACTGCTCAGTCTGTAAGGCAATTTTTTTTCAGACCCAAGTTCCTAGATTCAGCAGGAATTTCCCAACAAAGACTTGGCCTTCTCACCCTAAACAGGACAGTGCTAGACCTGACAGCTGTGGGCCCTCAGAGCCATGACACCCAGGGGATCAGCTATGATTCACCTAGTCTGCCCCCTCCCTCAAGTTCACCCTATATCAGTACCCTCTTCCCTACCAATTCTTATTCTCCCTCAGAAAAATAAAAAACAAAAAAACGTGGAGGCCATGTGTCCTTCACAAGAAATTGGGAAAAGTTCATCCATCAGTGAGTGTTAAATATATCAGAAAAGGTTACAAATTACCTCTTTGTTTTGGAATGTCCTGAGATTGCATTCAACCAGTTCCCAAGGACCTACTGGCCCCTCCCATTTCTTGCATTCATTCAAGAAAAGATTAAATCTGAAGACATCTAAGTTGGCTGCTCACTTGAGTAACTGTTTCATTTCAGCTCTCACATTGGGAAAACAAAACCTAAGAAAAGAGAAACAGTGAATTTGGCTTTTGGGGGTAAATTTCAGTTACTGGCTAGTAAGGGCACTGCCTGGACAACAGCAAAGAGGAAATTTAGAAAACCTGAAAGACAATCAACCACAAAGGGTGAGGAGAAAGCACTGGCTGGGAAGAATCCTGCAGCTGTTCAGGAAAAAAACACAGTTTAAGCTCCAGCTTTGGTGCAATACATGACTTCCAGTAATCTAGAGGGAAAATAAGTCACATGTACTGAGAACTGATTAAAATAAATGAAACACAAAATGAGTATATCAACTCAAACAACAAAACTGGAAAAATGGAAGAAGCTTTAAACAGTTATTCAGATGAGCTGATAAAACTGCAAAAATCCAAGGTTAAAATGAAGAAAAGACTGGCTAAATATGAGACTGCTCAAGGAGGGATGTTTCACAAAATGGTAGAATTAGAGAATAGACAACATAGGGAAAACTGAGATTTTCCACTGTACCAGAGAAACTGGAAGGAACAGACTGTATTCATTTTATGAAAGCACAAATAAGCAACTGGACTGGTATTCCACCGCAGGAGTTAATTGAAAGTGCACATCAAGTGTATGTTCCAAACCTGGCCATGGAAAAACATCTAAGACCTCTAATAGTAAAGATAAACCATGTGGTAACTAAGACTGAACTCTTTTAGAAAGCCTGGAATATCGCTCACTGAAAAGTTTACTAGAGCTAAGAAAGTTGCCCCATTGTTTACAAGATTGACGGTATGAACTTTATTTATTTACATGTATTTATTTGCAATTATCAACAATTTTATTAACTATTAACTTTGTAAATGCAATTTTAAAATTTTATATTATGGTCGTGGCTTACTAATTATTAATGTTTTAGCGGCTACATTGGTATACAAATATTATCTGTTTATAATAATCATTTGTTAAATATTTAAATGTTTATTCTAGGTATATATTCATTTTGTACTGTTCTTAGAATCAGGGCTCATTAAGACACTTTCTCACATTTTTTTTATAACTAGGACTTTTTATTACCGTAGAACTGCATTTGAGCAGTATGTGCATATTCCGCAGATGTCATCACATTTTATTAATTCTTGTTTATAACTTTTTGTGCAAACATGGACAGCTTTACTAGCTACACTCATATTAGTGAGGGGTTGAATGCTACTTATTTTAGCTGGCTCAGATAGAGTAACTTCTGAATATTTTAAATGGTAGACTAATGTTATTTTTTTTTAAGAAACAGCAGAGCTAGACTCCATATAGCACATGCATGATTTTTGGACAGTTTAGCCTTTTTATTTTATAACTTTGTAATGCACAGTGTTTGAGCTTAACTAGACACACACTGAGAATTAGTGGCAGATATATTACATGTTTATATTGACTTCAATATTATAACATCAATACATTTTAAATGGGGCCCTGTTTACACATTTGTTTCTAGGGTTTACAGACCTGAGCGAATATCACTGCTGTGAGCATGAGCGACTGTTTTTCCACTAGATTTTTCATATATTTTTGTTTACTTTTTTATAGATTTCGAGTGTATTTTACTTTAAAATTTTTTAATAGATTTAGCATTTAAGATGACCAAACTTGTGTACATACATATATATATATATTTATATATTCTCAAGTGTTTGGTAGGTTTTTGTTTAGGATTTGTTTTTTGTACTACATTTTCCTAAATAACATATATTGTTTTTAGCCCAACAAAATGTACCCCAGGATTCAATAAAGTCCATGTATCTATGTACACAGCCAAGGCATACCTCTCAACCTGGAAACATCAAAACTCTGGACAAAGGCCAATGAAAATTAGGTACAAATTTGTATGCTGGTTAACATACAATTTTGCATGCATAACTATGTAGCCTCACCCACTGCAATGGAATTGTGGGATACCAACATTTAAATGCAAACTGAAGAACAGACAACCAAAATATCATCATTAAACACAAAATAAGTAGAACCATAGTGTTTTATTACATTCACAAGACACTAGATTGCTGTTTGGTCATACACAGTTATCGCACATGCTACAGAGCTAATAGGGCCGACAGGTGTTCAATAGTACTTCTAATGTGAATGACAGCAGCAGATCTTGTGAGGTAGGGCAGTGCGGAAGTGTACTGAGTGGGAATGGCCTCCTAATACTTATACCTACAGAGAGACACACACACACACACACACACACACACACACACACACACACACACACACACACACACATACACACACACACACACATGGGCAGCTAATGTGATATTATAGCCCCCACATCAATACTATTACACAATGACACTTGCCTTCATGCTGGCATGTGCGACTGGTTATGACCGGTATGCCACTGTCTGCAGCAGGACATCACTCTATGCCATTCATGGTATCCATGTGTATGACTCACTCTCTGTGTGTCCCCCCGTGTCTCTATCACTGTCTGTCTCTCTCTTCCCCACATCTGTGTGTGTATGCTTGATATATTGTTATATGTCACCATATATATGTCTGTGTATCACAAACAACAGATGCAGATATATCACATATGGGCCACCTACAGATAGCTGAGGCTAATACTGTCTGATGGGTTTGTGTAGGGACGGTTAAGGTGTACATAGCTGTATGCAAAGACATATATGCACAATACAGTTATATAGTCCGATGTGGATTCCAACATGGCCTGTGATTCTTTAAGTGTAGGAGCATGCCCAGTATGACCTTCTATAGTGAGAGTGGAACTCCATTCCAGAGATAGTTGTCATCTGGCCTGGGGTTTTGTGTGCTACAGTCATACCTCTCAAAAGTAAACAGGACTTTCCTAGAGGTACTTGGTTTGTTTTAGCAGATATTTTCTGACATATCTGAAGTCTGACACTGGAATGTATTGTGTCATTACCTAGTGACAGACATCTCAGATCATCACAGTGCTTTACTGGGAGGGAAAGTCCTCAAAATACTTCAACCTACAAACATACACACTTACACACACACACACACACACACACACACACACACACACACACACACACACACACACACACTTGCCAGAACTGGGAAACTGGGAATAGAACCCCTGCCTGTCTAGTTATTTGTAGTACAGTATTATGCAGTTATTGCATACACTACAAATCTTATAGAGCTGACAAGTGCACAAAGGTACTTCTAAGGTGAATGACATCAACATGACTGCTAAAGTAGAGCACTGGGAAGTGTTGTGGGTGCAGAAGTCCTCAAAATACTTCAGTCTACAAACATACACACTTACACACTTGTATACACACACACACACACACACACACACACACACACACACACACACACACACACACACACACACACACACACACACACACACACACACACATACATATACACATTTGCCAGAACTGGGAATAGAAACCCTGCCTATCTAGTTATTTGTACTATAGTATTACACAGTTATTGCATGCACCATGGAGCTTATAGGGCTGGGGCTGTGCAAAGGTACTTCTAAGGGGAATGACATCAGCAGGACTGCTAAAGTATGGCACTGGGAAGTGTTGTGGGGGGGAATGGCCTAAAACATTTTCACCTATAAACAAACAAACAAACAGACACACACACATACACACTTACATGTGCCAGGACTGAGATTAGAACCCCTACCTATCTAGTTATTTGTACTACAGTATTACACAGTTATCGCACATGCTACAGAGCTTATAGGGCTGACAGGTGTTCAATAGTACTTCTAATGTGAATGACAGCAGCAAATCTTGTGAAGTAGGACAATGGAAAGTGTACTGAGTGGGAATGGCCTCCTATTACTTAAATCTACAGACACACACACACACACACACACACACACACACACACACACACACACACACACACACACACACACACACACACACACACAAAGGCAGGTGATGTGATATTATAGCCCCCAGCTCAGTAGTATTACACAATGGCACTTGCCTTCATGCTGGCACGTGCGACTGGTTATGATTGGTAAGCAACTGTCCACAGCAGGACATCATTCTATGTCATTCGTGGTATCCATGTGTATGCAAAGACATATATGCACAATACAGTTATATCATTATTGTATCATTACCTAGTGACAGACATCCTCAGATCATCACAGTGCTTTACCAGAGAAATATAAGATGTATGATGCACAGACAATATTATGAGCCTGACTATATACATTCTTGCCCAAAAAGGCCAGTTGAGAGGTGTGTCTAAAGCCGGTTGACTGATGAAGCTTTGTAAACAGTCCAGCAATTTGGTGATATACTGGCTGGGGATCTCCTGCTTGTGTGGTATTCTTCTTACCTGAAAAGTTATATCCTGGTGTGGACCCCATACCTCTCAACTGTACATTTTTTGGCAGATTGTCCAGTCTACATAAACTTGTGTTTTTATGGCAAGTTAGTTGCATATAATTGAAGACTGCCATTACAAAATAATGACATACATTAGTGTTTCAGACTTCATATCCTCCAGACAATTCCTGTTAATGCAAAACCCCTTATTCTACCAACTTTCTCAGTATGTAAGGGCAATATTTACAAGATGTGCCTATCATTGGGCCTTTGTCCGACTTTTATTTATGACCTTGTCCAGATGTCTTGCTGTCAGAGGTTGAGAGGTATAGGTGTGGGTACAGAGTGCATTCTACTGTGCAGAAATGTCCATTATATGTATAGTATATTCCACATAGCACTGTGACTTCCAGGTATGTCAGTGGCAGAGCAGTACAGAGTAATGTGATGAACCACTGACAGACAGTTGTGTATAAGTTGATAGGTTGCTATGACATTAGTAGGGTATTGGCCCTGAAGCCCTTATAACCCATGCAGATGAGAGTGTAGCCTATGTTAGAACATGCCAGCACACAGAGCCCCTGTCCAGCAGGGACATAGGTGGGATCACAGGACTGTATTTTGTGTTTCCCATGCACTTATACAGGGAGCACATCACTAAGGGTATTGAGGCACTTGGCTTGCTGTTGACAGGGATGTATTCCACAGATGGAGGAGTGTGTGGTACATGTATCTGTCACACCAACAAACTTTACTGATATCACAGCCCAGGTTGATGCTGCACCTACAGGTTGATGTAGTGGGCCTTGATTTCCAAATGTGCAACAGTCCCATCAAGGCAGGGCCTGGATTGCTTTGTATGTCAGACAGGGGTCACCTCAGCAGAGTCTGTATGGAATGGGGTAGAAGGACAGTGCTGTTAGTCTATCTGTGTAGGGTAGGTGTTAGGGGTTTGTGGTAAGTCCTTAGTGTTTGCAAGACCCTGGTGTGTGGAGTCTACATGGTCTGTGGTGTGTAGGTTTGTGGAGTTCTCATGTAATTTTTGCCTTTGAGGTGTCCATTGTTTGGTTGTGGACCTCCACTTACATGAATGTGTGTTGTGTATTTGTAGGTGATGTTGATGTTTACTGACTCCATACACTGCAGGGCACCTATGTTACTGCACAATCGGTTCTGGTGTGGACATTCTCCGTTTGTCTGGCCAGTGTTTCCCCTTCCCCTTATGTGTGTCTCTTTGTCTTTCTGTAGTCCAGTCACAGGCTTTGACCACAGTGGCTGCTGTTATGTATTTGTAATTCTGATAATGGGCAGGGTACATGCTGTTACATCACACACAAGGTTGTGGACTTCACACCTTTGAGTGCACCTATTTAGCAAGTTGTCCATCATTGCACCACTCCATTTGCTGTGGGCGTTCGATGGTTTGTGTTGTTATATGTTATTATGAGGCTACATGTTCATAGGTTCATAGGTCCATAGGTTCATAGGTTACTAGGCTAGTGGCCCTAGAGCCTTTACAAGCCTAGCCATTGTTAATCCCAAATATCCCCATTTGTTCTTTCTTTGGGTAGTTTGCAGAACAAATTTATGAACAGAGCGGCTCTGTGATCAACACCAGCTACCCCTGTCCATAAGGGACATAGGTGCCACCCCAGGGGTGAATTTGTGGCTCCCATCCAATTATCTAGGTTGTGTTTGAATAGGGTCAGTGAGGAGTTCTATTTTATGTGAATAGGGAGTCTAGTTCAGAAATGTGGCAGTCGCTGAGAGACATATCTATCTCTTCAGCATGATCTGTTAATGTCACAAGCTAGGTTGAGGTCCCTAGAGTGATTGACTCTTCAGTCATTTGACTTGCGGATGTCCAGCATTTCCATTAGGCAGGATTGGAGATTGTTCTATAGGCCAGGCACAAGTCATCTCTCAGTAGCCAATAGATACAGAGTAAAGTGACAGGACTTTCAGCCTGTCCACATAGGTCATGGTTTGGAGTCCTTGCATTTTCTTAGTGAGAAACCTCTGAGGTCTATCCAGCTGCTGCAGATGTCTGGTGAGGTACATGCAAAAGGGTGCATTATACTCTATTAGTGGTCCGATGAGGGTCGAGTACAGTGGAGTTATAACATCCTTGCCTGGATGCTATGCCCTTGCTTATGAGGTGTGCTACATAGAAGGCTATCCTTACCACTGTGGAAACTTGGTGGTCATACTTCAAAATGCTATCAACCTGTCCACTGGGTTGGAACTTGGGGGTGCTGTCAATATTGCAATTTATAGGGAATTCTGCTTTGCCAAAGGGAATAATAATGCATTTTTTGGCATTTAATGTTAGACCATGACTTTGGCATCAATCACTTGTTTTTGTTAACCCTTCTTGAAATATGTTGACATCATTGAGGGACTCAATGATTGCTCCCAGTTTACAATCAGTGAACTTGGTGAGCCAAAGGCCTTCTATTTTGGCCTGGACTTCTAAGAAATAGATGCCAAACATTAAGGTGCCCAGCACAGACCCCTGTGGTACTCTACTAGTGATGGGTCTACCGAGAGAGGTGGAGTCACCAATTTTAACAGTGTCTGTTCTGTCAGTGAGCCAAGTGGTTACCCATCAAGTAATGTAAAGGTTTAATCCCTATCTGGAAGAGTTTCACAATTATGCTAGAGTGGGGAATTGTGTTGAAAGCCTTGGCACGGTCGAGTCAGGCTGTATGCACTGTCTTACCTTCATCCATGGCTTTGGTGACATTCGCAAAGAAGTCTACCAGGTTTAATAAGCATGATCTAACCTTAACGTAGTCAAAAGGGGTTGGGTCCAGCATTTTGAGGTCACCTATGTCCTTGTTGCATTAATAAAATTAAGGTTTTTAGCTGAGTCACTGAAGAAGATGATATAATCAGCAGCACGAATAAGGCCTTGGTATTATCATTATAATGTATCCAACCCAAACGTTTCTGGGTCTTACTTAATAGTCTTCTTAGGATCTCAACAGCTAATAAAAATAAGGGAGGTAAGAGAGAGTATCCCTGGCATTTACTGTCACTCGTCTGGTCAGGATAAAACAGATAAACATTCGTGGGTTCTGTTCAAGCAGCTTCGTTACACACAAACACATCAGAAATGAGGCTTTGTAACTTAAATAAACTTCTAAACAGACTGACTACCACACACATATATGTTAACATTCTGGTTGTTCTCGCAAAAATGGCACTGCTGCCTGCACGTGCTCAGTATTTATATGCACGTGCTCATAGCCGGCCTTAGACATAGGCCAACTAGGCGGCCGCCTAGGGCGCCGCTCTAGCAGGGTTGCTTTTCCAGTATTTATTTGGTGTAGTAAGATAAGGATGGGGGCACCAGGTAGTGTGGTGGGGGGAACCGTGGAGCCCTTTTGCCTAGGGCACCAGTTGACCTAAGGCCTCTCCTGATCGTGCTACATCTGGAAATGCTTCTTAAAGGTACATACAGATGCTCTCATCTACATCCTCCCTCTGAGAAAGTCCTTATACAAAATGACAGTATTCAATGACATGCAATTTACAGAAATGATCTTTTGACATGCAGTTATACAGAATTAATTTGACATGCAATTACACAACAAAATTAGACACATATAAAACAATCATGTCCAAGTTGCTGTGTATTTTACATTAGGTCTAGAAATATGACTTGTGCCTGTAACATAAAAGTCAGAATTGGATCTGGAACTGGGACTGTCTTCAAGGAATGTTCAACTCTGGGGTCATAAGGAACATCATCAGGAACAGGAATGGATACTGAAACATGTTCTTCGGTATTTAGAGTCTGTATCACAGCTATGATGATGCAATATCATTTTTGATACAGGAAGATGATGTCTGCAGTTTCTCCTGTACTCTATACCCTCAGATTCCACTAAGTAGGATCTCGGCTCGGTACATATACCTCTCACTTGAACAATTCGATCAAAGCCTTCCGCCACTTGCTTCCTCACTCTCTCTCCTTCTTTTAAGGGATGAAAAAATCTGCTTGTTTTATCAAAGCTGAACTTCTGAGAAGAAAGTTTTTTAAAAAGATGGGTTTTGAATGCTCTGTTTTTAGCATTAGGCGCCAACAAACTAGAACGGATAGGCAAGGTTGTTCTAGTTTGCTAGATAGAAGTTTCCGAGTAGGTAAGCCTAGCAGATTGTCACAGGGTATATTTCTGCGACTGAGTAAATTCAAGAAGATATCAGTATTGTCATGCTTTAACCTCTACAGTAATTGATTTGCACTCTGTATAGCAAATCTCTGAAACAACTGAGATCCATTGTCAGAAATAAACAGTGTGTAGACTACCATGGACTGAGAAATGACATTTCATCTTAGTAATAACAGCACTGGATGTTATAGGTTCATAGGTTCAAATGTAGGTACTAGGCTATTGCCCTAGGGCCTATATAAGACTAGCCAAAAAAGTATCCTGGCTTTCGCCACCGAAGAAAATTATTTTCCTGTGCCCCTGTCGAGCAGAGCCACAGAGATGATCCCCAGGGTGAATTTCCTATTTCCCATCCAATCATCAAGATTTTTCTTGAAGAGTGCTAATGAGGAGCTTTGTTTGATATAGATAGGTAGTTTGTTCCAGAGTATGGGAAGTCTCTGGGACATGAATCTATCCCTCCAGTATGCCCTATTTATTGTAGTGACAAGGTTTAGGTTCCCAGAGCATGTAGCTTGGAGGGATTGGTATTTCTTTAAGTGGAGCATGTCCAACAGCTCTGGGTTTGACATAGCTTTGTATGCTAGGCAGAGATCTCCTCTGAGTAGGCGATATGCGACAGAGTAAAGCTGGAGTTTTTGAGACAGCCTGCATAGAACATCTGTTTGAGGCTGGTAATCCTCTTTGTGAGGTATTTCTGTGGCATTTCCAGTTGTTGTAGATGTCTTGTGAGGTACATACCAAAAGGGGCGTTGTACTCTATAATGGGTCTAATGAGTGGCAAGCAGAGGGGAACAATGACCTCTTTTTTCCTGGATGAGAAACCTTTTGTGATGAGGTGTGCCACATAGGATTTCCTGACTACTGTGGCAATGTGATTATCAAAGGAGAGACTACTGTCCACTTGTGTCCCAAGGTCTGTTATCACACTTTTGGTGTTAAGTAGACTACCACCTATGTGGTAGTTCATGGGTACAGAGTGTTTACCAAAAGGGATGATGATACACTTTTTGGCATTGAGCTTGAGGCCATGGCTTTGACACCAGGCATCTGTCTCCTTGAGGCCCTTTTGTAGGATGTCCAGATCATTAGGAGTTTCGATTATGGCTCCTAGTTTGCAGTCTTCTGCAAACTTCATTAGCCAAAGACCTTCTGTGTTAGCCTGTACTTCAGAAATGTAGATACCAAACAGGAGAGGACCCAGGACTGAACCTTGTGGTACTCCACTTGTCACTGGTCTGAAGTCAGATTTGGAGTCTGCTACTTTCACAGTGTGGGTTCTGTCAGTGAGCCAGTTGGCAACCCATCTTGTGACATAGGGATTTATACCTAGTTTAGTGAGGTTATCTATAATTCTAGAGTGGAGGGATGGTGTCAAAAGCCTTGGCGAGATCTAGATAGGCTGTGTGAACCACCTTGCCCTCGTCTACGGTTTTGGTGACTGCTTCAAAGAAGTCTATCAGGTTTAGGAGATATGATCTGCCTTTTACAAACCCGAACTGGGTGGGGTCCAGTGTTTGGAGATTACCAATGTCTTTGTGTACAAGATCCATGATGATAAGTTCCATGGCCTTGCAGACCAGGCTCGTTAGGCTAATGGGGCAGCAGTTCCCAGGGTCCTTGGTGGCTCCCACTTTGTGGAGTGGGATAACCATCGCTGTGCGCCATTCAGTGAGCACAAAGCCTGAGGTGAGGCTATGATTGAACATGGTGCTTAGGTGGGGTGCCAGTTCATTCTGCAGTTTGTGTAGAATGCAGTCTGGGATGGAGTCAAGTCCCATGGATGCTGTGTTCTTGGCTTTGGAGAGTGTGGTTTTTACCTGTGGAGCCGTGATTACAGGAACTTTGCATTCTTCTGGTATAGAGATGGGCCCTTTAGGGGGTGAGGGGGGGGGTAAAGTTAGCACTGAACCTATCTGCCAGGATGTTGGCAATATCAGTTGGTTCTGTATATTTAGTGCCATTGTGCTATAACTCAGAGCAGATCTGAGTGTTGCCATTGAGATTCTTGACATAGCTCTAGAATTCTTTGTGGTTGTCTTTAGAATCAGTGGCGATTTTGTTTTCGTAACTAGCTTTGGAGGATTTTATGAGGGATCTCAGCTTCTTACTGAGGCTGACCAGGGAGTTCCTCCAATCACGGGATTTTACTTTTTTTTGCAACAGTTTCTTTCTTCTGTTGTAGAGTTTGTTTATGGCAGGGGACCACCAGATTGGCTTCCTTTTTTTGAGAGGATAGCATCTTGGTTCTATTAGGGATAGCACGATCCATGCACTCATGTAAGTGCTTATAAAGTGCATTTGTGTAGGCTTCAGCAGTCGTACCTCTATTGTCTGTCTGCATGGGTGTTGTGAAGTTTGCCACTTCTGTCTTAAGAAGCATGAAGTTGGCTTTGGAGAATTTTGTTTACGGTGGTTTCCCTAATGGGGGGTGGGGGCGCGATGTGGATGCCTAGGGTGATTAGCTTGTGGTCGGATCTGACCAACAAGGAATTGACCTCTGGTGTAGAACAATGGTCGCCCATGTTGGTAATGACCAGGTCTAGGATATTGCTGCCCCTGGTGGGGGTGTGGATAAGTTGATCCAAGGCACTGGAATTTATGAATTCCAGAAAACGTTGAGCAAAAGAGTTGGCTCCCAGTTAATGGTGGGGTAGTTGAAATCGCCCATTATTAGGGTGTTGGGTTGTACCCTAATATTTTCCAGTGTATCAAGAAATGAGTGGGAATCCTGGGGCATGGTGAGGGATCTGTAGCAAGTTACAATTTGGATTGCGGTCTTGCCCAGAGTTAGTTGCACTTGGATACTCTCAGATGCATTATGCTGAGCAACTAGCCTGGAGGTGTGGTTATCCTTAATGAATATGGACACGACTCCGCCTTTAGTGTTTCGGTCCAAGTTAGGTGGCCGAAAGGTGTGGTATAAATTATAGCCTGGTAATGCAGGTGTGCTCTCTGGAGCCTTGAATCAGGTCTCTGTCACTGCACAGATGTCAAGGTTCTCCATTTTAAGGAGTGCCTCGTGTGAATGCATTTTGAGGTTTAGACTTCCAGCATTGAGTAGCATTACCCTCAGATTTTGCTTGCTTGTACCTGTTAAGGTGGTGAATTTGTCATTTGAACCTTGCCTAAAAAAGGCACTATAGGGGTGGCAAGAGCCTTAGCCAGTATCCGGAATCCCAAGGGTGACAGGTGCAGGCCATCTATTGCAAAGCATCATGGTCTGTTGATCATGTCATCCCCTTAGAATGACACCAGAAGATTAGCCAATTGTTGAAGTCAATCATTTTGTCCTTGTACTGTGGTATCATTCTGGGTGATGGAAGGATGATACTCAGGGCTAGGGTCATACCTGCCTGGGCTACAAGATCCGAGAACTTCTCCATGTCTCTTTTCATGTAGTCCAGGTTATTCACACCAACATGGACAATGACAGTGTCATATTTGTACTTGTTGTGGAGTGACCTGAGTGCGTGCATTATGTGGTGGATCCTGGCACCTGACAGGCAGCTGACAGTAACTTTATCCTTGTTTAGCCTGTTCAGTGGAACATCGGTGTGCCTGACTATAGAGTCACCTATGACTAGAGTGCTGGGTATGTTGTTATGCCTTATGGGCTGTGGTTGAGTGGCACACTGAGTTTGTGGGCTATGTGTCATTTGGGTTGTGTTGGGGGGTGGAGGTTGCTTGCGTTTCTGTTTTGGAGGTCTCTGTTGCTTGAGCAGATTTTTATTGAGAGCCTCCGCGAATGTAGGTGTGTGTTTCATATTTGTGTGTGTGTTTTGGTGGTGTAGGTTTTGACGGACTATGTGATGAGTGTGGTGTGGTCCAAGTGTTTACCTTCTCCTCTTGACTGCCTAGTCCAGTCTTGGGTGAAGAGAGCTTTACTTCCAGTTTGGTTATATAAGTACATCTCTCACAGGCTGTAGTGTTGGGTGGTAGGAGGAGATGGTTGTTTGTGTACATGAGGCAATTGCTGCATTGCCCCAAGATGCCCAGATTCATCAGGTGCACAGGAGAAAACACCGGGAGCTGACCCTTAGACATACCTGGATAGGTGCTTATTTATTAAGTACTAAAACTGTTTTCCTCTAGACAAGTGAGGAAAGTTGAGTGCTGTAGTAATTTCTAGCTTATTTCGTGCTTATGAGTTCTGAACAAGTGCTGAGCTCAAAGAAACAGATTTTAGTGCTAAAACTAAAAAACTGGCTAGTTCTAAGGGAAAATTTGAAGAACAGACTTTATGGCATCGGGAATAGTTTAACCCTAGCTAAGCGGCGATGCATAAAGTGTGTAGATATATATATATATATTTATTTTTAATATAGCAGGTAGCAAATCGATCACAAACCAGTCTGTTTAAGAGCCTACCAACACTAAGTAATGTTGACTGTTTCACTTAAATATGTCAGTTGCTACTGTTGACCAAGGTAGTTCAGGAATTTGGCTTAGCTGAAGTTACTCTTTTTACAAATGCAGTTTAGTACTGTTGCATACTGAACAAGAAGAAAGTACTTTAACAATGTCTTTTGATAGAGGAGGCCAAAATACTAGTCCTCTTGCCCTTCTGTTTGTAGTCGGAACCTGGGTGGCCGCAATGCAAAATCTGAATGTATTCACATTGTAAGGAAGTAGGAACAACAACTTTTGGACCTTTGAAAATGATACCATCTTCCATCAGCATCTTATCTCTTTATGGAACATAAGGATGTATTTCTGGCAGTACACAGGATTGCTTTGACAGCCATCCTACATTGATGAATTGGCTGAGCTTTTGCAAAACTGGATCAGTCTTTGTATGATCTCTCAGCACATCAAGTCTCATGGTAGAAAAATTACACACTTCCATGCCATCAAAGTAAAAAATTCTCTGCATCAAACTGTTCTGTGGTATTTCTGGGTGATCTGGACAAGTATTCATCTGGATAAAGAAGCTTACCCCTCGTATACACCCTTTTGAAACTATACTTTTGCAATTTGAACATCATTCTGTGTAGTCTTGCTGGAGCGGAATGCATAGGCTTCTTTAAAATAGTAACTAGAGGTTGGTGGTCAGTTTCTATTTGGAGTGCTCAGCCATTAAATATAATCATGGAACTTCGAACATGGGAACACAATTGCCAAAAGTTCCTTCTCAATTAGAACATAGTGCATCTCAGTTTGGGTAAGAGTTCTAGATGCATAGGCAACAGGTCTGCCCTCTTGAAGAGAAACTGCACCATGACCGAACTTTGAAGCATCACAGGAAAGAACTACTGGTTTGTGGACATCATAGTATCTTAATGTTGGTGGGTTAGCAGTTTGCTGTTTGAGGTTATCAAATGCTCTGTGGTGTTCTAACCATGACCATGCAACATTTTTTGCGTGTCAGCTCTCTCAAAAGTGATGATATCTCACTAAAGTCAGGGATGCATTTGCCCAAATAGTTAACCATACCAAGAAAATGCTGTAGGGCTTGGACATTATCTGGAGCTTGCATCTCAAGAATGGCTGCTTGTTTAGAAGGATCTGATCATAAGCCTGTACTGGTAAGTAAATGACCTACATAAATAACTTCTGGTAGTCTGAATTTGCACTTTAGAGGACTGAGCTTTAAATTTACTTCATGCACTCTGTCCAGAACTTTCATGAGGTTTCTGTTATGCCCTGCTTCACCATTACCTCCAGCTAGTAAATCATCTACTATTATAGCACACGGATAGCCTGAAAAAATTTGCTCCATTGCATGCTGAAAGACTTCACTGACAGAATTTATTCCAAAAGACATCCTGAGGAATATGTAGCTACCAAATGGGGTATTGAATGTAGTCAGTAGAGAAAATTTGCGATCAAGCATTATTTGCCAAAATGAACTCTTTGCATCCAAGACAGAACAGTGGCATTTGGCATGAGGGTTGCAATCTTCTCGACTGTACGCATAGGATGAGGAGGTCTTTTTAATGCCTCATTCAATTCTCTTGGGTCAATGCATATTCTGATTTCATCTGAATTTTTATTATGAGCAGCTACCATGGATGATGCCCACTCAGTTGGGTCTGTTACTGGATAAATCACACCTTCCTGCACCATTTTGTCTAATCGGACCTTGACTTTGTCCTGCATAGCTATTGGACGTCTTCTTGCTGGTCTGACCACTGGACTGATCTCTGGGTCTACTTTCATGGAGTACACAACTGGAAGTTTGCCTAGCTTGTCATTGACCACATCAGCATAGTTTGAGAAAATAGTATCACTGAAGCTGGAACTGGGACATGTGCTTACATATTGTACTTCTTTGGTAAAAGAAAGCAGTTTCACTATCAAACTGTCTGTGACACCTAATAATGACTGCACAGGTCTTCAGAATACATACAATTGCAAGCTGTAAGTGTATGGGCCTACCTGTCATACCATCACAGACTGACATCTGGACAGGCCCAAATATGACAGTCAGACAAAGGCCCACACATGGGGACAGGGTGTTAATAATGTTTTGCCAAACACAGACAGTTGGGAGACCAGTTTTGTAACTGCTTGTTTGCTCTTATGGGTATGACATCTGCTTCCCCACTGTCTGCCATTGCTGTTTTGACATGACCCTCTATTGTTTTTCAAATACTTGGCGGGGAAATGCAATGTTAGGACAAGCAGAACAGATATACAAGGCATACTAGTGCTCCTTCTGTGACAACCTGTGTCATTCCAGGGGTATGGCTGTCGGGCAGTGACATATTGTCAGTGCTGACACAGAAAGGTGGCAACCTTTTATAAATTGGCAGTACACTGACCTTCAGGTACCTGCTATCTTACTAGGCACCATACCTCTCAACGTCTGAGAACCAGACATCTGGACAAAGCCATAAGTAATTGGGGGACAGAGGCCTAAATATAGGGACCATTTTTAAGTATTGGCCTTACAAACCTAGAAAGGTGATTCAATAATAGTAATAAAAACACCAAAGCACTCTGGATAACAGTAATCACAGCTTCACGAGTTTGTTTAGGCAGCAATGCTTAATTTTTTTAACGCAACAAATAACACAACCGCGTTTTCGTCCTCCTACGTACAGGACTTCATCAGAAATGAAGTAACAACCTAATTCATTCCTTTTGTATTAAATCATTACCCATTTAATCATTTAAACCCCTTGTTGTCAATGAGCTAATAAGTTACCAAGCAACCTTAATTGTCTAAATTTTAAAATACTAACAAACTTTAATATTAAATGTCCATATTAAAAACAAGTTAAAATGTCAAAAGGAGTACATTAATTCAACCCATAAAACACATTTGCAAAACGTTTTTACTATCTTATGGTTATGTATACAATAAAATAAAATTAAATTAAACCATATAATACTATACATGTAGTCAATATACTATTAAAAGCAGACTTATACTGCCATATGTTGGTTGTGTAGCTACAATGCATTTAAACAGTATTACACGAAACCATGTCTTTAAAAAAGACAAACATATCTGTATAAATGTATTTGTTTAGATAAATAAAAGGGACCTAGTTAGAGTTTGGCAGATCTAAGTTTCAGGACTGGGGCCAGTGAGACATGTTCATTCAGTCCTGGTAGCCTGTTGGCTTCTAATGTTAGTTGCCAATATAGCTCCCTAAACTCTATAGTTGTCTCTCAAGGGCCTCCCCGAGGATCAATTTCTACTTTTTCTATAACAAAAAAAAAAACAAAGACTGCTTTAGTACAATGGGTACTATGTTTGTAAAGGGCATTGTTAATGTCCTGTTTCTTAATGTCATTAAGGTGTCCATATATATGCCTTTTAAATTTCCTATTTGTCTTGCCTATAAAGAAACACCCACATTTTTTACAAATAGCCATGTTTATCACCCCCATAGTATCACAATTTCAATACGTATTCGTCTCAACATTCTCATTCCTGTCAATTAAATTCACACTATTTCCCTGAAGTACATAAGGACATTGTGTGCAAGAACCACACTTGTATGTGCCTTTCCTTTGCCTACCCAGTTTTGTTTTGTGATTTTCTAACATATCCTTAATGTTTTTACCCTTCCTGTATGTGAATTTCAGGGATTCCTTAAATAACTGCTCCAAGTCCGAATAATTTCCAAACCTCTCCCAATTCTTGGAAACGATATCCCTGATATAATGAACATTACTGCTGAAATTCAAAACAAAATTACTATTCCAATTGGTTTCAGTAGACCCATTGTTAACATCATGAACCTTTACCACTTCAGGTATCCCTAAAATACAGCTAAATCTACCTCGCCTCTCATTCCTCACTTCGTACGCAGTTTCTTCCACTAGGCCCAAAGGGTATTTCTGTTCTAAAAACATCCTTCTCAATT
Organism: Protopterus annectens; assembly: GCF_019279795.1. Classification (NCBI taxonomy): domain Eukaryota; kingdom Metazoa; phylum Chordata; order Ceratodontiformes; family Protopteridae; genus Protopterus; species Protopterus annectens. The sequence goes on along the minus strand of NC_056725.1, from coordinate 1,377,862,341 downwards.
TATTACTATCTACCATAAACTCCTCATCCAAAGAAGTAAATGTGCTCACCAGCATGTGGTAGCATGGCATCCAGGAACTGGTGGAGTACCCTGGATGCAGATGCCTGTGAGACCCCCATGATGTCCCCATTAGGTCTTTGGAAAGTACCTGTAGCTGGTATTCTTAAGGCTACACATACCTTGGTATACACTGGGATGGGTTCCCCTCTGTTGGCTCTGGATCTGAGGTGAGGCTAGCACAGCTCGATGAGTTGCTGAAGTATGTCCCTGTCCACCCTGTAGAGCTCTAGTATGTCCAGATCATGTAGCCCCTGGTAGGTTACCCTGGATCTGAACACTCTTCTCCTCCTCCTCAGTCTGGGGTGGTTGTCAGCATTATCCTCCTCACCGCCCTCAGCCCTTAGCACAAACTGATGTATCAAAGCAACAGCAGCCCCTAACATTTTGTCGGTTAAAATTCTCCTGAGTGTGTACACCAATGGTGCAGAGTTTGTGGGAAAAAACAGGCTGAAAGATGTTGGCATAGTTTATACTGTTCTGCTGCAGATCCTGCCTGTATGATTGGTTGACTATGATACATTCCACCTGCCAGCTATATTATTTGCACTTGATTGCTTTTATTCAGCTATTTCACATTTTTTTTCTTTTCCTTTTCCATTTCTTCCCCTTTTAAGCCCAGTGGTGTCCCACACAAACCCATTGCCCAAATGTAAACAGTTCTGCTATTTACGTTTTATTTATTTATTTTTTTTAAGAGCCGGTACATGCCGCGCAAACCCGTTTAGCTAAAGTAAACACTTTTAAGCAGAAATGGCCCTCCCCTGGATGCGAACACAATCCTCATTTCATGGAATAAGTAAATACAGCCTCAGACACACCCCCTTGCTTAGCTGTGCTTAGCTAAGCTCAAATGGAAGCCGTGGAGCTCCAATGTACTTAAACCAAACATGACACACCTCCTTTTCATGTCAGCTGTTTCTCCTGCTTACACCACTACCTTATAGCTCCTACATGGTTAGGTGCATCCAGACAATGGTCTCCCATTTTGCTATTCACAAAATATTGCTCATTTGCATACCCCACTGCCTTAGTCCCTTGTTACACCACTACACCAGAGTCTTTCTCCTTAGCAGCCAGTGTTACCTGTTATTGTTTTCATTCTGCATGCTACCCACTATAATGGCAAAATGCAGATTTTACTTAAAATTGTCTTTTCACTTTTTTTTTTTCTGCACAATCTTATTTGCGCGCCACTGCACTACACTTAAACGGCTGAAATAGGCCAAAAAAATATATTTTATTTTGCTACTTTTGCAACTGTTTTGCATGCCAGTGGCCATATTGTTGGCCATTGGCATGCCTAATAGTCATAATATATGCTTTACTTTCAGCTGTCATGCCCCCATTTTGATTTTTGCAGAAATGTACACGGTCAGTAATCGAATACATTTCTGCAACGGACACTGTTCCGGCACAGATGCCTGCCTCCTTACTGAATCGCTAATTCACCTCATTTGCATGGTTTTCACAGCAAATGAGATAATTAGCTTTATTCAGTGGTGTCTGTGCCAGAATAGTGCTGGCAAACTCGTGCACACCCCTAGCCTTGTTTACTGAATTGCTCGGCGGCCATATTCCGTGCAGAAGCTGCTACACTATTCTGGCATGGGAAAAATGCTTTATGGAATCCCGGGGCTTATCTTTATCTACCAGTTATAAAATACCACTAACTTACAAATTTTTCTCCTAATAATTGGTATAAGGTCACAAATATCTTGACATTTTGCTGGTTAAGCAAGATGTTTTTAGGGCAGCTTTTGGCAACAATAGCTGGCACAGCCCTTTTATTAAGTTTAGCAGATTATATGTTTTATAAAATTACTGACATAAGTAATGAGTGTTGCAGTAACATTACAGGTTGTAACGAATAAGTTGTAATATGATGCATACATTAAAACACTCGTAGTAAAAAGTAAGCTGTAGCAAACTCTTGATAATATTACTATTAACATTACGTACTGTCATGGCAGCTTTCAGGCAGTGAATGTGTGCAGAATACATGTGTAAGCCCATATTGTGCCAGTCTAGAAAGTCTCTTGGATGAACAGTAATGAATGGACATGTAGAACATAATTCCGAAAACTGTCATTTTAACAACAGTTTCTTAATACTGCTACATGGGATGCATTGCACAGATTTACTTTCTCCCATCCAGCTACAAGTCATATTTTTAGGCTTACTAAATATGTATTTACATGTAACTCAAAGTGGCTGCATATACATTGAATATTAGGAGTCTCAGTAGATTTATGTATTTGTCATTTTTTGATTTTTTTTTCTTTGAACTGAAAACAAGACTAAGCTCGGAAACAGTCATATTGAAATAATAATAATCCTGTTTGTTAACCAGGTAACCCACTGGACAAACAATCCATTTTCAGGGGTGTCCTGGGATCAATATCTGGTTAAGGTCACACAGGAGGCGAATAAGGGCTAAGGAAATGCTGTCAAAGAAAAGCACATTACTGTACCAGTCTTTGAAAATTTCACTATAAGGGTGAGTAGATTTGCTATCAAAAATAATATTTTTAGAAATGATGTAATTATAACAGTCATGGAAGAATCCAGCCTGTAAGTTTCTAAAGACTGATGATTACAAGATACAGGACTGCAAAAACTTTTAACTTCATGAAACATATTTAAATGAATGTAAAATGCAATAGTTACAGTGGCATAGGATACATGATTTTCTTTCATGTTTTAAGATAGTAGAATACTATGCCAAGCTTTATAAACCTAAACAATAGATGTTTATCACAGTATTCGCTGTTGTGATCCTCACATTTGGGGATATCCTGCACACAGGTAGCCCATGGGCAGCTCATCTTCCAGAGATTTACCCATCCCTAGGGACTCAGATGATGCCCTCCCACAAAGGCATAACTATATCGGTGGTACAAAGGAGGTATTAGCTGATGCCATCTTTGTATCCTTCTTGCAGTGCAGTGCAGTGAGCACAGCTGTACACTTCTCCCAGCACTCAGTCCATTGGCCTTCTTCCTGCAACAGGTAAGTACCCCGTGGGGATTTTTTCTGTTTTATTTTATTTATTTTTATTTTTATTTATTTTACATTTGTTAATCGGGTTAGTCTGGCTGAGCCTTTGGCTCATTTTCAGCAGAGACCCGGGGAGAAAAGCTCCTCAGGACTAGAAAACAATTTATTAAATTTTAGTAACATAGTAGTAACAATCAGCTATAGGATGTTCCAAGCAGAGACCTGGAGAGAAAAAAAAAAGCTCCTCAGACAATTCACTTATATAGAGTATTAACAACTGGCAGACAAGTATGTGAGTTGTTACAAACAAAGTTTTAAACAATTAACAGAAGAAAATGTGACTAGTTACAATATTATTTAAGCTGCTTAGAGCAAAATGAGTTAATAGGCAGATGCTTATTTAAAGTGGGTAGGATCTAATTGTATAGGAGCTTGGAAACAAGAAAGGAAAGTAAGAATGGCTAGTAGGAGATGTAGGGGAGGTAGAGTATAGGAGACAGACTAGACAGGTAGGTTGTTTTGAGACTGTAAGAATTAAGAGTGGTTGGAGATAGAGGAAGGGAAGAGGTAGAAGAGGCAGGGGAATAGTGTTAGAGATACATTAAGAGTGAGGTGGTGAAATAGGTGAAAGGATGGTGGTTTTAGGTTGGTTGGCTACAGTGGCAAGACCACTTTGTTTTTAGGTATTTCCTTGTGGCTAATTTGAAACTTTTGCTATGCTGGAGGGATTTTATTTCCAAGGGGAGTTGGTTCCAGGATGTAGCTGGGTTATAGTTATAGAGAAGGCAGTCTATTTTGGTTTTGGGTTTGTAGATGTCTAATAATTCTTGATCTGAGCTGTGTAGCATCCTAGCAAGGGAACATTTGGATAGGATAGTGGAGAGGCTGGGGCAGAAGGAGGGTAGATAGAGGATAGAGTGGATGATTTGTAGTTGTATAGTTGGAGCAGCTGAGGGAATTCTAGCCAGTCTAGTTGCTGTAGTGCTAAGCAGTGGTGTGACTTGTAGGTTTGGTTAGCTGCAAATCTGGCAATCTTATTATAGGTAGTTTCAAGCTTGGAAATAAGTGTAGAATTTAGGTTTGTGAATATGTGGCAGCTGTACAGGAGTGTTGGGAGTAATAAAGCCTGGGAGAGAATTATTCAGGCAGTGTTAGTTAAGAATTTCTTGCTATGGAAAAGCTGTCCAAGTTTCTGATGAGTTATTTTTACCGAGTTAGTAATATGGAGATCAAACTTAAGCTGATCATCTGTTGTAACACCTAACAATTTAGTACTAGATTAATCTGAGATGATAGTGTTGTTGCAGGATAAGATGGTAAATGTACTTTTGAGTGTGGTGATGTTTTTAGGGAGGAAGAGTAGGAGCTTAGTTTTTTTTTTGGATTAAGTATTAGTTTGTTATCACTAAGCCAAGTCTCAATGGAGTGGAAGGATGCCTGGGTAGTTGAGTGGAGGTCAGTTGGGTTTTCAGCAATGGTTATAACAGTTGAGTCATCAGCATATTGCACAAGAGATGACTGGGGACAAGAGGAGTAGAGCAAGTTGGTGAAAATATTAAAGAGTAGTGGTCCGCGTATGGACCCTTGGGGGACTCCCATTTGTACAGTGAGAGGGGAGGATAGTGCAGAGAGCCATTTAACTGATTGCTGGTGGGTAGAGAGATAGCTGGAGAACGAGAAGATAGTAGGGGGAGAGAAATGTACGTTAGTGAGTTTATCTAGAAGGAGTGGGTAAGAGACAGTGTCAAAGACTTTAGAAAGGTCAAGGAATAGGCATGAGACAAGTTTATTGTTATCACGAGCTAGGGAGACTATGTTGATGAATGATATGAGTGTAGCAGTTGTACTATACATGGGATGGAAACCATGCTGTGTGGGTGTGAGAAGGTTTTCCTGGTGGAGGTAATGCATTACCTGCTTGTGAATGCATTTCTCTAGGATTTTTGAGAGTGGAAAGAGTATGGCAATCGGTCTGAAGTTGGATATGTCTGAGGAGTTGCCCCCTTTGTGAATGGGTAGAGTAAAGAAATTCTTCCATACAGTGGGGACATAGGATTCAGAAATGGATTGGCTGATTAAGATGGATACAGGATAGGCAAGAGGTTCAGAAGCAATCTGCAGGAAGTAAGAGGGTAGCTTGTCAACAGATGGGGAGCAAGGTTTAAGTTTAGAGTGTAATGACTTTAGGTAGTTAGTTGATACTGCTTTTAGAGAGAAGGAGTTAGGAGGGTTTGGAAGAGGTATAAAGTTTGTGGGGGTGCTAGTGTTGTTTCTGGGGGGGGGGGTTATTATGGAGGTTATTGAGTTTATAAAATGATTGTTAAATTTGTTGGCTATGTCTTCAGGTGTTGCACTGGGACATGGGTTAGGAGAGGAAGGGTTTCCTGGATGAAGAGTCTGTTTAATAGAGCTCCAGAATTTCTTTGGGTCTGATTTAAGAGTAGAGGGAGGATTGGCATAGAAGTTTATTTTGTCATAATGGATGATTTTTTTAATTTTATTTCTGAGTTCTTTATATTTCTGAAGAAGAGGAGGGGTCCTAGTTTTAGTCCACATTTTCCAAATCCTATCCCGGTCTTTCATGAGGGTTCTTTTAGATTTAGTGAGCCAGGGAGCAGTATTAGATTTGATTCTAATCGTACAAAGAGGAGCAAGGGAGTTAAGAATGTTTAGGAATGTAGTGCTGAAGGAGTGGACACTTCACCTAAAGGAAGAGTGGTGAGGTAAGACCATTTAATTTTGGAGAGTTGTTGAATAAAGGAATTAGGACAGAAGTGAGAAAGTGAGCGAGTGGTAATAAATTTGTTAGGTTTGGTAAGATGGGGAGTATGTCTGGTAACTGTTATAGGGCAGTGGTCACTGAGGGCATTTGGAAGGGTTTGGAGTTATGATAGTTTTGAGGGTGGGAGACCAATATCCAGTCAAGAAGAGAGCTAGGTAGGTGAGATTTATTAATGTAGGTTGGGGTTGTGATTAGCTGCTCAAACCCATGTAGGTTTATACAGGAATTAGTGTTGGGAGCTTGTATTGTAAGCCAATCAATATTTGCATCTCCCAGTATAATTATTTCATTGTGGATGGTACGTGAGGGGTGAGATAGGATGTTCTGAAGTATGTTAATACTATCACCAGGGGGAATATAGATTGCTGCGACAGTTATGGTGTTGAAACTGTTAAGTTTGAAGTTGGTCAGTAGGAGTTCAGCTGGTGAGAAGGAGGGTAAGTCTAGTGTGGGACTGATTTGGGAGAGATAATTGGAGTAGAGTATGGAGACTCCTCCTCCTTTTCTTTTAGGTCGATCTAATGTAAGGATATTATAGCCAGGAGGGATGATTTCACTGTCCAGATGGTGTGGTTTTAACCATGTTTTAGTTAGGGTAACTATGTCAGGAGTATAGCTAGCTATCCAAGCATGGAGTTCTTGAACTTTATTTACAAGGCTCCTGATGTTGATAGAGCAGAATTGTACTTGTTTTTGTGGGTTGGAGGGGTTGGCAGGTTTAGATACAGGGGAGTTATTGTTCAGGGTAGTGTCTCTAGGGCCTGGGTTAGGATGAATGTCACCAGATAAAAGTAGAGGTTTTTAATGGGGTTTTAATTTGAGTAAGTAGACTTTGTTTTTTTGTTTTAAAGGGGAGGGGGGAGATATTTTTATTTTAGAAATGGGAGTGATGGGGGGAAGGATGGAGGGACAGATTAGTAGATAGGGTTGTGGTGTAGTACTTGAGTTAAGAGTGGTGTTTGAGGGATGGAAATAGGGAGTAGGTGATTGTGAGTGATAGGAGGTGAGGTGATAGAGTATAAGGAGTAGAGAAGGTAAGAGTATAGTTTGAGTTGTAAGAGACATGTCACTTTATGGGATGTAGAACAGAGGATGAGAGGAAGGGATGGGAGTAAGGTATAGTAGTCTTTGATAGTGGATAGTAGGTAAGTGTGGGGAGGAGCAAAGAAGGGAGGTAGTATGAGAACAGGAAGTAGAGGGGTGGGGTTGTAAGAGTTGTAAGAGACATGTCACTTTATGGGATGTAGAACAGAGGATGAGAGGAAGGGATGGGAGTAAGGTATGGTAGTCTTTGATAGTGGATAGTAGGTAAGTGTGGGGAGGAGCAAAGAAGGGAGGTAGTATGAGAACAGGAAGTAGAGGGGTGGGGGGATTTGGGAGGAAGTGAGGGGGTGTGGTTGTATGTATAGGTATAAAGGTAATGATATGGGGTGTGGATGGGAATATGTGTGGGAGGAGAGTGAAGTGAGCGGAACGAACGGAGCGGGGCTACACCTTCCAGATAGAACTTAGCTAAAAAAACTATTAGCTAGTCCAGGGACACTTACTAGAGATGCTACACCTGGAGGGCTTTCAGCTGCAGTTAGAACAAATATGGCATCCAGGGTTTTTAAAATCTTTGGTGTGTTGTACCTGAGCAATCACTTGGGGGGGGGGGCATCAATTGGAATTTAAAGTAGCAGGGAAGAATCCAAGGCACTCTGCTAACCTAGCTAATTATCAAAGGACAGCCAAGGAAATAAGGTAAACATACAGGCACCCTTGTTCAAGGACTGGAAGGTTTCTCCAAGAAAAATTATGTGTAGAAGTACACCACAGGTAGAAGTTGTATGCTGCTTACTAGTCTTCAATGGCAGATTTTATTCTCTTTTATATTTGTATTCCCCTTAGCTCATTGTTTGCTGCACACAATGTAGCTAAAGATAAAAGCAGTTGGAGACTTTGCACCTCTGTTTGGTGTTTAGTGAAGAACAAGTACTGAAGGCTATGACTATTGAAAGGGGCTAAATACCTTAACATACAACAAATTATCAGCAGTGAAATGGATGAAAGGGGTGGGGGTGGGCTAAGAGGAAGAAAGTTTGCAGCTGTTGCCCCTGGGGTATGCACTCTAGCTGACTGTAACAGATTTTAACAAGGCATAACAGTAGTCACAAAAGCTGGCACCTACACTACACAAGTGGCAACAACAAGGTTCCTGGAGTTAAACCTGGGGCTGCAGTCTATTTTTGGATGATTGCTGGTTAGAGTTTTCTTTGCTTTTAGCTGGAGTGAGACGATTCCTTGCTCACACAAGTATGTGGGGGGGGGGGGGACCACTGAGCTAATTACCGGCTTGTTTTGTGATAATCTGATACTGAATCAATTTCTTAACAGTGTTGTGTTAAAATTAATTGTGTGGTGTGAAGGAAACAAATTCCCCATAAGTATTTCCATACCAGTTTTTTTTTCCTCATCCCTTGGACTCCTGTCTGCATTGTGCTTCTTTCACCAGCGGGTGTCAGTCTCTCCAAGAGTTTCCATCCAGAAAAGGGTGTGTACCTATTTCTGAGCCACCATAGTGTCTGTCTAAGCCTTCTACCTAAGAAAACAACATACAAGTGGAGTACCTCAGGGTTCCGTCCTGGGACCACTCTTGTTTGGCATCTATTTCACTGACGTACAAAGAGGCCAATACTAAGGGACTCTGGCAAACAAAGTTCGCAGATGACTGCAAACTGGGAGCCATTACTGAATCCCCAAATTATGTGGATATTCTACAAAAGGGCTATACAGAAACAGATGCTTGGTGCCAAAGCCATGGGCTCAAGCTCAGTGCCAAGAAATTTATAGTTATCCCCTTTGGGAAAAAACATGTACCTGTGAATTACCACATAGGTGGCAGTACACTAAACACTGAAAGTGTGATAAGAGACTTAGGGACACAGGTGGACAGTAGTCTCAGCTTCGATAACCACATCACCACAACAGTCAGGAAATCCTTCTGTGGCACACCTCATCACTAAGGGCTTTTCATCCAGAAAAAAGGAGGTCATTGCCACACTGTACTCATCCCTCATTAGACCCATTATAGAATACAATGCCCCGTTTGGTATGTACCTCTCAAGACATCTGCAACAACTGGAAAGGCTGCAGAAATGCCTCACTAAAAGAATCACAGGCCTAAAGCAGATGCTCTATGCTGGCTGTCTAAAAAAACTCCAGCTATACTCTGTCGCATATCATGTACTCAGAGGTGATCTCTGCTTAACATACAAGGCCATGTCAAACCCAGAGCTGTGCTGGACATGCTACATTTAAAGAAATCCCAATCCCTCAGAGCCACATGCTCCAGGGCTCTAAAACTTGTCATCACAATGAACAAAACATGCTGGAGGGATAGGTTCCTGACCCAGAGACTCCCCAGACACTGGACTAGACTGCCTATACATGTCAAGCAGAGCACCTCTTTGGCCATCTTCAAAATGAACCTTGACAATTGGATGGGAGATAGGAAATTCACCCCGGGGATCACGTCAGTTGCCCTGCTAGACAGGGGTCCAGGGAAGTAAATATTGTGGGAATAAATTGCCAGGGAATTGTTATGGCTAGGCTTGTATAGGCCCTAGGGCCGATAGCCTAGTACCAACCTATGAACCTATACCAATAATAGAAAAGCATTTGGAAGCCAAGAGCATCTCAGATAACTTGTGTTTGCATGAGTCCCATAGCATTTTGCTAACAGATGCTTTCAGAACCTACCTACAGTGTTGGTTTTGCTGCAGCCTGTGGCATGTCTGCTGTTCATATGCTTATACCATGGGTTTTTCATGCATCCTCCTGGACTGACATATCCAGCATGCCTCCTGAGGCCAAAGGTTCTTCCGCTTCAAAGTCCTGTATTGATATCTTAGAAGAAGAAGGCAACATCCCCACCATCACTGTATGCCAAAAGCTTCCCAGTGACCACATCAATTATATGTTCCCTGCCCAAGTCCCAGTGCCTTTCAGTGAGGCAGTTCCCGAAGTCTTGAAGCAAACAATAGTGCCTGTCAACTTGCCTTGGCCTAGGCTAGGCAGCAAATCCTTAGCCAAGCTGGCAGAGTACTTTATGTCCTCTTTTGAGTTGGGGGACACACATGGATATATCTAAAGTGGCTAGGGCCCCTTCAAAAAAGTTGATCCCCTGCAAGGGGAATGTAATATCCATGACTTTAAATGCTGATGAGCTGGAATATGTGAGCTGGGTTTCATCTCTTTAGAACACTATGTTTCTGAAACCAAAGGCACACTGTCCTCTGCTTCTCCCCTAGAGGATTTTTTCTTTGTTGAGAGATGTATCACAATGGAGGATTTCCAAAGGATAAATTAAGGAATATTCTGAATCCTAGCAAATGTACAAAGCTTATACTGGCTTCCATGAACCTAGAACTCTATCTGTCCTTTCAGTGTTAGATGTCCTAGAAGATGTGTTCAGTAATGCATCTCTGGAGCCTAACTCCCTTCCCCATGCTGCTAGGAAGCCTGACTAGTTTTATAGGGTCACAAATTCCAATAAATATCTTTATAGGGATGCCTTGACAGATACATATATGGTTTTCCTGGATCCCAGCAAAGGGAGCTACCTTGGTTACAAACAAGAATGTATTCCTAATGATAAAGAGAAGAGAGCATTCTACAGATTTTGGACAAAAAGTATCCCCCTCTGCTATATTTTCCTTCAGAGCTGTTAGAGCATAGCTCACTCCTTACTTACTTAAAGGCACACAATAATACAAAATGTGCTGTTGTAAAAAATATAAAACGCCCTTCACTAAAATTAAACATATTAATGTAAGTGGAATATGAACATCTTAAGAATGTAGAATAAAAATACAAATTGAATTAAAACTTAAACTAAAAATAGACATATGCATAAAATAAAACGAACTGTAAAATAGTCTAGCAACTGCTAAGTAAACATTACATTAATACTTGGTTACTGGCCGTAACACTTTATCAAATGACTATAAACTATAAAAGCCATATTACTTACAACACACTCCCCAGGATTCACGAAGCCTCCGTGTAAGAGTTATAACTCTTACACGGAGGCTGCAGTTAAACGGAGTGATGTCAGCATGCTCTGCATATTCATGAGAGCATGCTGAATCACACCTAAGTCGAACACGGTCCGTGTAAGACAGTAGGGGGCGTGTCCGTAGGCTGAGCCCTGCAAGCGGACACGCCCCCAGAAGTGTAAAAGTGCCCAAAGTAGACACCCACAACAGAGTCCACGGAAATGTGAATAAACACAACACAACACATGCCCCTACAGACTATTAAACATAAAACAATCTAAATGAACATGTCATATTTTTTTAAAATTGTAAAGATGTTTAACCGTGAGTGCGCTCGTTTGCGCGGGCGTGCCCGTAGCGCAGCTACAGTTAGCAGTCAATGGGAAAGCATATAAGAACTAAATATGCAAAATAAGCCAGGAAGCAATAGCGTAGCGGTAGAGATGCCGGCTGCAGAGCAGGCATTCATGGTTCGAGCCCCCACAACACAAATTTTTTTTTTTTTTGCAAAATAAGCAGGAAACAAGTCCCTGACACATATGTACACATAAAACCAGAATATATGTAAAATGCAATGAAATATCCCATTTATATTGAATAAATGTGAGCTAAGAAATGAATATAAACTGCCAGATGTGCCCATAGCTGAGCTACAGTACAACAGAGTGAGTGTATGTGCCCATAGATAAGCATTGGTCCAACTGGTGCAAACTGAGTGCCCGTAGCCGAGCAGTGGTTTACCATGCTAAATATATGTGCTCCTAACTGAGCTGAGCGGAATATGCGTGCCGATAGCCAAATGAGGCTTAAACCAGCGTACCCCGTTTTCGCAGAGCTGCGCACCGCGTAAACAAGCTAACCGACGGGCAACGTTGAGCAAGCCGTGTCCAAACTGCCTTTACACAGACACACCCCTCAACATGTCTAGACAGTCATGAAAAATAAAAAGCAGTGGCCAGGTTCGAACCCAGGATACTATACACCATAGTCAAGGTACAGAACCACTAAGCCATGACAGCAGTACCTAGAAATGCAATAATAGCTCATATATAGGAATGAATACAAACTACAGCATGACAATGCAGGTTTACTGAAGTTGATACAATTCCAAACTGGCCAATCACAGATATGTGCGGGAAAAACGGACTATATAAGCCCCATAGGCAGGAATACACAGCATAAACAATTGTAGAACAGACCTGCAGGCAGAATGTCAGGTGTAGGTGAGGGTAGTCGCTTTCGAGCGCAGAGGTGGGGTGTTGAGGAGTCCAGGTACATGGCCTGGCTCCTAGTCCACAACCATGAGGCCCAACTCATGCAGGGCCAGGTCCTCTGGGGAGTGTACAGGGCTGAGGCGTGGGACCAGTTGGCTCATGAACTCACCAGTGCCACAGGAATTCCAAGGACAGGTGAGCAGGTCCGTCACCACCATGCGGACCTGAAGAGATGCAAGCAGGACCAACTGAACCTTTGGATCCAGGAGGCCCGGCAATCACCCAACGCCCCACCACTGAGTAAGTAACAATTAATTATGTATGTAGAAAGTTAAACTACCTGAAATTATGGAGATGTGTATTCCAATATTACTTCATTTATATTACAGCTACAGGTGTCCGTTCTGCGAACAGCAGAGCCTATGCCGATAGGCTGGTGCGGTTGCGCCACCAGGCAGGTCAGTAATCCACTACTAGTAACTGTAAAGATATATAAATGTATGACAGTCAGCAAAAGAGTGCAGTGTAGCCAGGAAGGAATTAAATCTGCAAGTAACAGTGTGAAAGTGTATGCAAGTATTGCCTGATTACAACAGTTCCCAGCCTGTAAGTGTAAACTAAACATGACACTGTCCAACATATATTTTGAAGTAAAACTGCCCTGCCTGTAAGAAAATAGTACACAACCTGCAGCAGCATGTAAAGTATAGCTGCAGAAGAGGATGAAATCACATGTGTGAAATATATCCCTGTGGAAATACTGAAACATGACAGAAGTGAGACTGCTGGAAAGAACTGTAATAACTGTTGTTAAAACATGTCAATAAAGCCTAGAAGTACCAGTCTGAATAGTAACATGAAAGCAAGTGAGAGAGTGTGAGAAAGTGTCAGGAATACAGCAATACAGAGTAGTAATAACCCCTGAATAAACTATACTGCAGTTAGGACAGAATTAAATGCATGTGAGACTCAGAACCAAACAGCAAAATCTGTTCAAAGTGTTGCTGCATGTGGAATGTGTACCCCAAAATCTGGATATGTTGCTCCCAGTCTGAAATACGCAGATAGGATGATTGTCTGTTATACCAAACATCCACACTTGTCTACAAGTATATAAAGCAAAGGTAACAAGATGATGTATCTGAACAAAGCTCGATATGAATGTGTATGAACAGCAATAAAATGTAGATTGATGTTGCAGTAACAGTCCCATCTGCAAGGTTAAGTAGTTAACATATAGGACACTGTAGTTAGAACAGTAGTGTGTATATAACTGTAGCTATTAGAAATGTACAGCATATGTATTTGTATTCGAAGGTGTTAATATTACTTTATTTACCCCACCCTCTAACCACCTAAAACCCATTCCACGTGAAAATGTTATGTGCAATCACAATTACCACCCCTGGACGTCTGTCCTGTTGGGTCATATATATTTGCATGTCTGTTGATGCATCCGCCCTGTTCATACATCCACACCTGATGGCCTGTTGCCATCAATCAACCCTGCATGTTGTTGGACTGTGTATTACTGTTCAAATTATGCATGTGTTATGCACGCTGTTCAATGGTGTGAATATCTGGGTGTTTGGTTAATGGGAATACTAATGCATGCTGTTACAACTAATTGTGAATGGTATTAAATGTCACTAACCCAAACTGTCATGACATAATGCAAAACATAGAACGACAGGGAAGGTGGGTTCCAGTGGACCCACCTCTCCCACCTCAGCTGGCGAGTGCACCTGGCACTAGTGCCGAGTCCGGACCCTCCTCCGGTGGCCCTGTGCCACCTGCGGGTGGAAGCGCTGCAGGGGATGGGGCTCGCCCCCCCTCTGCAAGTGTGGCCGGAGGAGATCCACCACTCACCCTCCGTAGCGTCCGGACTGTGGTGCGTAGGGAGATTCGGGACTCTGTCCTTGAGCCCCTACGCCAGCTCGAGGCACGGGTGGCGCAACTAACGGGCATGCCCATTGCCCCGCCTACACAGCCCCCAGCACAGCCCCGTCCTAGGCAGTGAAGGAACAGTGGCAACTGCCTATGGGTGGGGATATCAGTTCCACTGTTGCCATCTGTGGGCTCATGGGCTCTGGATATCCAAACCTCCGTCCCCGTCAATTGTGTAACCTCCCCCCACACGTGTCATACACCGCCCCTGTATGTGTCTTGTTTGTCTTGTCTGTTAACCTACCCAACCTACCTCCCCAGCTGTACCGACTACCTTCACCTGACATACCACTCTCACCTGAAAAAAAAAAAAAAGGGCACTCTGTACCCACAAAAAAATTACGCCCCATACATAGCTGCCCATTCCGCACACATGTCTACCGGACATGGAACCTATCAATTCCAATTGGCTGTACAAGTATTATTGTTGTCCTGACACCTCTCTCAGGGGTGGAAGGTTTCAAATGTCACACCAAATTACATACATATGCACAGCTGTTGCTGCTGAAGAAATGGGCAGCTATGGGCCTTAACTACATCCCTCTTGCACATCCCAAGCTTGTTTCCCTACTGTCTTACCCTCTTTGTGACCCCTTTTTCACCACTTTCCTGTCTCCCCATTTTTCTTTTCTTTCAAGGAAAATAGCGCGGGTGTGCGCAAGAGTAAGCACGTTTAAGCGGTTGTAAGCGGGTGTGCGCTTGTGTGTGCGGAGCTAACCGCCAGTGCACATGCGTGAGCTCCGCGCAAACCAGCGCTAACCCGGTTACAACTGCTTAAAAGTGCCTTAGGCACTTTGATTGACAAGTCCTGTACTCAGTTCAAAAGAAAAATAAAATCCCACTGTGAGTCCCGAACCCAGGACCTTGGCAACTATAGTCTGCATGACTTCCCACTAAGCCATGACTCTTATATAGAAACATTGTGCTAAAGTAAATATATCATGTAACAGTAGGAATGAATGTAAAGGGAATATAGATGTGTAGTACACAAAGCATGACATTTAGAATCACAAACAAAACTGGTGGATTTCCATAATAGTAGTGTGTGAACAGAAACAGCCATGCTAGTTGGAAGCTAGTAGGTAATAATGTCACCATAGCACCTTGCAAGACACACACATACTCACAGCAGGATAAGCACTACCCATACCCCACAACCTCTTACAGGAACACATCTGGACCAAGTAATAAAATATGTGGAGCAAAGGCCCAAAACCAGGGACACATTACAAATAAAGTTACAACAAACGCAGACAGTTCAGAAAGTAACAGGGTCTACACCTTGTGGGATGTTTGGAAGGGTATGCAGTCTAGAACTTGAATGTTTGTCACCATATTCTGACTTGAGCCCAGACTGACTTGCCAGATAAAGGTGTGCATGAGATATTGACCAAATTATGAGGCAGAAATGTGGACAGCCTGCAAATATCTGTACACATGACGGGTCCAACACCACCATATTTGAATAGTTAAGAACCTAGACATAGCAACAGTGAATGTCTTACAGGGATGCCCCACAGACCCCACGTGAAATGTACAAACAGTAGGCAGAAAGGTGTAACACATGCAATGGTAACTATGGAGTCCGGAAAGTATTCACCACTCGCATGGCAGAAAAAGTGTAGTAATACATATGCTCATGCTAACCCACAGTCACAACTGCAGCATACCAGACATTTTAATGGGTGTACCCCACTGATATGTACCATTCCATGAGGCACATAACTGATGAACCTGAAAGTCTCTGGGGCCTGCTCAGCAGCATACTCAAATACCCTAATAGATGTCAAGGCCCACACCATGGCCAGACCACACTGCATGCTGTAACACCCTAGCAGATATAGCAAGCATTCCAAGGTGTGAATGTACATGGAAGATAGGAAAGCTACAGCAGCACACTACAGTCAAGACACCTAGCAGGCATACAAGTAGTGACTGTAAAGGGCAACTATTGAAGCCTTAGCAACAGAGTGCAAGCAAATGTGAAAGGAAAGCACACACACACACACACATTAACAATAGTAGTAGTTGTAGTTGTCAGTGTACATACACAGTTAGTACAGGAAACTGGAGAAATGAATGGAGGAATGTTAATCTACAACACACCTGGAAATATGAGAGAGATACCAACCTTTACACTCACAGAACATCGTCCACAGCATAACAGCATGGTCCCTGCCCTTAACATCTGAAAGGGCTATGCCTATCTCACACACCTTTTTATAGCACTGTTCTGAAATCACAGTGAGAACTGCAATCAGTACACAACTGGCTGCATGCAATTAGCAAATGCTGGCTAACAATTGGTGCAGAGGCCATCACATGGGCATATGCAGATACCTACAAAAGTATGCTGTACTCCATGTCCACGCATGCAATACTTTCATTGCACCCTGAGAAGGACGTGAGAGACAGACAGAGACAGAGAGAGAGAGAGACAGAGAAAACTGCAATTAAGCAGACAGAAACGAATTGTTCAGCAACAGCTACCTGAAAGCTGACAACTGGGAAGTGGAGCAGCAGGACAGAGAACCAGACAGCAGCAGAAGCAGCTGTGACAAACACAGGTAATGTAAAGTAATACTATAAAGGTGTACATACTGTGAACCCTCCATATGTGTCATTGGTCTGTATCCATATGTATATGAAGATGTGTAAAGGGCAGGAGACATACAGCAACTATCAGTGAAGGCTGTACATACATTTGTATGTGAGAGCATCTATGTGCACATATCAATGTTGTTTGATTGTAGGTTGTAGTGCCATGTACAAATTAGGTTACACAGCTATGTATGTTTAGCAGTATTTTAGTGTGTGTATACAGTATGGTAGACAAATATGTTGATATACCTGTCTAACATATGAATATGTATGTATGTCAACATATGTATGTGTATATATATATATATATATATATATATATATATATATATATATATATATATATATATATATATATATATATGATATGCATATATGTATACATACATAGAGAGAGAGATGTAGGAATACATAGACAGATGTCGATAGAATATTGTACCAACATATCTATGTAATGCACACATGCAGATATAGATATATGTAGATACATATACATAGACAGACTGATCTGACTACCTACAGGTATGATTGTATATGATGACCTGCAACACAGCCTGTCCCACCCCTCTGTCACTCACACCCTCTGTGCCCCCTCCACATCTATAGCAATATATGTACATCAATATATATATATGTGTATATGTATACGGACATATATATATATATATATATATATATATATATATATATATATATATATACATATATATATATATATATAGAGAGAGAGAGAGAGATGTATATAAAGTCTGAGTGAGGCACATGTGTACAGATGTATTGCAACAGGTGCCTGGTGACAAAGGCATGGAGTGAACACCAGTGTCAAATCCGGAGTATCATACCACATTCGGATCACCTACACCAGTAACCACCAGATATGTGATTGGCCGCCCACCACTGCATGTGTCAGGGGTGAGCAGGGTCAGAAATGTGTAGAATAGTGGCCCCAATGATAGTCACAGTGGCACACTATCCCTGGAATACCTGCACATGGTATGTGTCCGCAGACATGGTGAGTCAGGTATGGACATGTAGGTCGGTGTACCCCCCACACCACATAATGGATGCCATGGTATGGACCTCACATGACAGCAACAGATATGGAGAAGGACACAGTGACATGTACAACACTGTGACAATGCACTCAAACACATTATCAATGCACAGTGACTGACAACACCACAGTGTACACATATGCTACCCACATAGAGGTTACCACTCCCATATTTACATATGGAGGTCACACCCATGACAGATGTCCAACAACCATAGTAACACCTCCCACCATCCACAACCTAAATGTCTGCTGTGTGTCGTCCGTGCCACTGCAATAGTGTGCACATGTGGAGGTAAGAGTTCCTACTCACAGATAAGACACACCCTGCAATAAACCACACAGTGTTAAGAAGCGAGACTCCCCATGAGTACATGTCACACATACCCCTGCTGAATGTTAGTCAGATAGGTAATATGCCATATGAGTCACCCTGTGTAACTGTGTGACGGCAGCAGGTACCATCACACCACATGTGTCACAATGGTCAGGGTAGCAGAACAGTACGCTGCTGTAGACACAGGGGCAATAGCATATTGTATAGTATTGTATTGTAATGTAATGTATTGTGTTGTATTGTATTGGTATGGTGAGGTGCCTCCTTCATGGAGTGGAACCACTGCTGCTGTGCGCCAGTGTACAGGTACATATCCTGTAGTCAGGCTAGTGTTACATAGCACTTCTATATGTGTGTTTAGCTCCTGTCAGAGGTTATGTAGCATGCAACTGGGGATACCATCAGGTCCCATCCATGTTGTGTATTCTGCTGTCCTGCGGGTGTCTCTCACCTGGACATCTGTGATGACGGGGAGGTTACAGTCAGCTGGGATAACTATGCCTTATTACAGGGGAGAGGGCGGGGTGACACCTGCACTGAACCTGTCCGCCACAATGTTGTCGATATCTGTGGTGTCAGTGAAATATGTGTTGTGTACTACCTATGGGCATAGAGGATGGCTCCTGTCCAGGTTGCTAACATAACTGAAGAAGGCTTCCTGGCCATCTGTAGTGTCACTCTTGATTTCCCTCTCAACGTTGCCCATGTAGTCAGTATGATGGGAAATAGATCCTTACCAGTGCTGCTCAGACATGCCCTCCCTTCAGTGAATGATGCTCTGTCTTGCAGTAGCTTCCATCTTCTGTAATACAATCTGTCTATGGCTGGGGTCCACCAGACAGGATGCTGTCCCTTTGTGGAGAGTGTCTTGGTCATATATGGGATTGCATGATCCATGCATTCTTGGAGATGTCTGTAGAAAGCAATTGTGTAGGGGTCACCATTGTGGGTTGTATCTGCCACTGGCCCAGTGGGCTGTAAGGATACCATATCACTGTTACAAAGTGTAAAGTTTGTATCTGTAATGTTATGCACTATAGTCATCTGTGCTGGTGGTGGAGGTGGGATATGTATATCGAGGGCAATCAGTGTGTGGTCAGCCCACAGTAGTTGCCGATGTAGGCCATACAGTACCTAGATACAAACTCCCAGAGTGAGGAGGTGCTTCTGACCTGAATCGGTGTTCTGACTGCTGGTGTTTGGTAGTATGTCGTATGGAGTCTGCCAGGTACTGTTGCACAGTTGCTGGCCGAGCACTGATACCTGGCCATCTACATGTGTATCCACCAATAGACAGACAGATGCTACATATGTGAGATATGTTGTATCATAACAGTCGAGTAGCATGTGTAGTATGTGTGCCAAAGTCTGCTGACATATATTGCTGATACCAGGTTATTTTCTTTCTCAGGTACATGGCCCACCCACGGAACCCCACCTACTCCACAGCTGAGGATGAGGAGATACACCAGAGCCTGGTGCGGGACTATGCAATACTCTTTTCCCGCACCAGCCAGAATCAGCAGGAGAGGGCTGCACTGTGGCAAGACCTTGTCCGTCAGGTAAATGATATAGGCACGCATAATAGGACATATGAGCAGGTACGACATCACTGCAGTGATTTAATCAGACATGTCCATCAGCGTCGTCAGATATCCACAGGCAACAGGTCGCCACAGGTGGTGGGTGGCTACACATCCCCACTCACCAGACTGGAGGGACTACTCCTGAGTGTAGTGGCTCCAGTCCACCAGCAACAACAACAGCAGCAGACATGCATCATGATGGAGGCTGGAGCCACACAGCAGCAAGACAGTGAACGTGCAGGTAATATGTCATATGTATAGTTGACTGTTGTGTACACTGGTAGTTAATGCATGTGTGAGGTGTGTCCTTGGTTTGTAGCTGTCACCATAGTATTTAATGTGCAAGTGTGATATCCTCAATATTAGCTGCTGACCTGTGAAAGGCGACTGTTGTACTCCTGACCTGTATCATACTCAGTAACAATGGCACAGTTGTGCCCACTGACATTAGTTTCTTCATGTCTGCAGGACCCTCTGGTATAACTGCAATGCAGCCTATCCATGCTGGTGAGTGTGTATTAACAATTCCTGTAATAGTGTTGATAGTAATAGTACTATTTGGCTCACTTAGTAGTGCTCTTTGTATGCATGTAGGTGTGTCTGTGTGTTGATATCACGCATACTGAGTACTGTACAATTGTGTGAAACTGTGTGCATGTGTGCATGTGTGCAGGTGTGCACGTGTGCAGGTGTGCACATGTGCAGGTGTGCACATGTGCATGTGTGCACCTGTGCACGTGTGCATGTGTGCACCTGTGCATGTGTGCATGTGTGCATGTGTGCACGTGTGCACGTGTGCATGTGTGCATGTGTGCATGTGTGCACGTGTGCATGTGTGCAGGTGTGCAGGTGTGCATGTGTGCATGTGTGCAGGTGTGCACCTGTGCACATGTGCATGTGTGCATGTGTGCACGTGTGCACCTGTGCATGTGTGCATGTGTGCATGTGTGCATGTGTGCATGTGTGCACCTGTACATGTGTGCATCGCTGGTAATGTGTACACATTGTAAACTGTGTTTCCTGTTTCCTTCCCACAGGTTCTGTTGCTGCTCTGGTGTCATGTAGCAGGGAACCTGAGTCAGGTGCCGTGGGTACTGATAATGATGACATTGGTGTAATGGCACAGGAAGGTATGCCAGGGTCCGCCATTGGTCAGCCAATTGACAGTACACAGCTGTCGACCCCATCAATGCGCACAGTTATCCTGCCAATACACCCCTTGTCACCACTGTCCCTAGGTGATGGACAGCATACAGTGGGCATTGACCAGGGTAATGTGGTATCTGTGGCACATGCCCTCCCACACAGCAGCCATGGGCATGGCCCAGAGATGGTACCACACAGACAGATGTCCAGGGGTTCTCGTGGGAGCATCCATGGGCGCATCGCCCCTGTCAGACGTGCCCACAGAGGTCTTACAACCTCAGCTATGTTTCGGACTGTCATGCAGGCACAGTCACGTATGGAACGGTACACCAGACAGGGTTTGAGGGAGCTGGCAGCATGTCGCACAGCCATGACTGACAGTATGCGTGACATTGCGGCTGCCATCCGTGATTTCACCGATGTCGTAGACAGATGTTGTGGGGACATATTAGACCGGTTCCACAACTACATGTCCATGAGCCAGGGTGATGGTGGGCGGTTGAGGCGTCGACGCGGTCAGATGCCAGCAACAGCAGCAGCTGGCAGTTGGCGCGGACGACAACAGGGCCGCGGCCGCCCCCGTAGTGCCAGCAGCAGCCCCAGCAATGCTGGGTCTGTGTTGTCATCAGACCACCCCAGGAGACCACGTGCATGTGGCTCTGTCCAGGCCCGACAGGGATCTGTGTCCAGTCAACGAACACCTGCTTCTGATGACAGTACCCAGTCTGGGTTGGTACCGGATACGGTCCGTAGCACCCCTGCAAGGCACAGGTACCGTGTCCAGAGACACTGATCTGTATGACCTGGCAGGTACAGTCTGTGGCTGTCCACAAACACCAGTATATGGCAGCCATGAGGTGGAACTGTGTGCATCCATACACACATGCAAATTGACAACACCTAGGGCTACCGCATACATGCACACATTGCATCAACATTGCCCCACCTTCTACTGCTGTCCCTCACCAACACACATACACATACATGTCAATTGGTGGTATGGGTGGCTGACTCAGGCATACCAAGTTCACACCCTGTGCATATGATGAAACTGTGCCACCTCCTGCAATCTGTAACAACTGTGCAGGTACAGGTTAACATGTTGCTGATGCATAGGGTGACCACATAGATGTGTAGTAATAGTATCATGTTGTTAACAGTACTGTGTGCTGAATTAATTGTGGGTATATCACAGCATGCCTGATGCAGTAAGTGTGTGATTGTCATGTCCTGTTGTCTACACCCATGGTAAGTACCATAGTGTATCATCTGCACATGTTGGCATACTGGGGGTAATGATGTCAACAGAAGGCTACATACATAGGTAGCACAGGGGATAGGATAATGAATGTAGTAATACACAATGATGGACATGTAAATTGCAAGTGGCATGTTTCCCACACTAGACTCTGCAATGCAGATGTTTGAGGATGTTGATATGTGTGCAGTACTACACAACTGGTACAAGACACACAGGAGCACCCTAGCACTGCATGCACACATCTCATACCATGCTAGACAGCCCCAACACACATAACTAACTGTCACAGGAGGGAGAGTCCCCATATATGTCAGGGATACTGTGGTGGCAGACCAGGGAGCATACATCCTACTAAGTATGGAACCACTGAGTGAAGGCTCAGTGTCTGTTATTTGACATGTGTATTACTGCAGGTATGAGCACATGGGTTTCTATCCAGTTATTGTACATCCTGACAGTACATGCATGTTCTGTACACTTGTGTGCACTGAGACTGGACCCTAGCCATCTGACCAGTGTATTTCCATGTACATGTGCATAGTGCCTGCATATTTGCAGTGTTACCTACTGGAACTGGTACAGCTTGTTTGTTGTACAATGGACTACATGGAGCCCTGTTTACTGTATCTTTGTTTGCATGCATGTTTGCTTGCAATTACCCTGGAATACTGATCACACCTGCAATGCATAGTTATAGAGCTTCTGTGGACTCCTAGTGCCATCTGCATAGCCTACTATATGTATGTCCATGTCCCACTTGACAGGTTGTCACTGTTTGTCCTGTTCACATGTACATTGCCTGTGACACAGTGCATATGACCTGCCTGGCATGTGTCCACGTGAGCAGTCATATATGCTACTGCTAACTAATCACAGGCACTACACCTTCACACATTCATCTTCTGTTGAACTACCTGCTTTGCTAGGGACAGCCTGCACCTGTCACCCCTGGCCTTTCAGATATTGGCAAAGGCTCTTGCTACCCCATAGTGCCTATGTTAGGCAGGGCTCAAATGACAAACCCACCTTCATAGGTATCACAAGGGATAAGACACTAAGAGCAATGCTACCCAACGCCAGATGTCTAAACCTCCAGATGCATGCACCCAAAACACTCCTTGGCATGGAAAACATCGATATCTGTGCAGTAACAGATGCCTGGTTCAGGGCTACTGAGAGCACACCAGCACTACCGGGTGTAACCCGTTGATTTCTTTGATACAGTCACCAAGGCCATTGCCGAGGGGAAGGTGGTTCACACAGCCTACCTGGACCTTGCAAACACCTTCGCAACAATACCCCACTTGGGCATTCTCAGGAAGCTCACCAGCTTAAATATAAGCCCCTATGTCACTAGATGGATTGCACAGTGGCTCAAGAACAGAACCCACATGGTTAGCATTGCTGGAGCCATGCCAGACCCCATAACAGTTACAGGTTGTGTCCCACAAGGCTCAGTCCTGGGACCCTCTTGTTTGGTATATATTTATTGGAGGTACAGGCCAACACGGATGAACTGTGGCTGTCCAAATATGCAGATGACTGCAAACTGGCCACCATAATCGACTCCCCAGCTGACACAAGCATCTTCCAAAGGGGCATCATGGCAACAGACAACTTGTGCCAGAGCCATGGCCGTCTGCTGAACAGTGTTTAGAAGGGGAATGTGCATCCTGTAGTCTGTTCACCTAGTTGCCAAAAGGGACATTGTCCTCACACACACTAACCCCCCTCAGCCAAAAACACACACTTGCCAATTGCAGGATTCAAACCCCTATCTGACTGTTATGACACTTGAGACGGACACATTAGCAGAGCACGCTATTTGCATTACTAGGGGTTTTCTCTTCCCCTGCTATACTTATAGAGTGCTGACATCATCAGTGTTTAGAAAAGGGAATGGGCATCCTGTAGTCTGTTCACCTAGTTGCCAAAAGGGACATTTCTCTCACACACTAACCCCCCTCAGACAAACACACACACACTTGCCATTCATAGGATTCAAACCCCTACCTAACTATGTTATGACACTTGAGACAAACGCATTAGCGGAGCACGCTATTTGCATTACTGGGGGTTTTCTCTTCCCCTGCTATACTTATATAGTGCTGACATCATCAGTGTTTAGAAAGGGAATGTGCATCCTGTAGTGTCTTATCCTATTTGCCAAAAGGGACATTTCCCTCACACACACAAACCCCCCTCAGACAAACACACACACTTGCCATTCGCAGGATTCAAACCCCTACTTAACTATGTTATGATACTTGAGATGGACGCATTAGCAGAGTGCGCTATTCGCATTACTGGGACGTTTTTTTCTCCTGCTGTGCTTATAGGGTGCTGACATCATCGGTGTTTAGAAAGGGAATGTGCATCCTGTAGTGTCTTATCCTATTTGCCAAAAGGGACATTTCCCTCACACACACAAACCCCCCTCCGACAAACACACACCCTTGCCATTCGCAGGATTCAAACCCCTACCTAACTATGTTATGACACTTGAGACAGACGCATTAGCAGAGCGCGCTATTTGCATTACCAAGAGGTTTCTTTTCTCCTGCTGTACTTATAGGGTGCTGACATCATCGGTGTTTAGAAAGGGAATGTGCATCCTGTAGTGTCTTATCCTATTTGCCAAAAGGGACATTTCCCTCACACTCACACTCACAAACCCCCCTCAGACAAACACACACACTTGCCATTCGCAGGATTCAAACCCCTACCTAACTATGTTATGACATTTGAGACGGACGCATTAGCGGAGCCGCTTATTCGCATTACTGGGAGGTTTCTTTTCTCCTGCTGTACTTATAGGGTGCTGACATCATCGGTGTTTAGAAAGGGAATGTGCATCCTGCAGTGTCTTATCCTATTTGCCAAAAGGGACATTTCCCTCACACACACAAACCCCCCTCAGACAAACACACACACGTGCCATTCACAGGATTCAAGCCCCTACCTAACTATGTTATGATACTTGAGACGGACGCATTAGCAGAGTGTGCTATTCGCATTACTGTGAGGTTTCTTTTCTCCTGCTGTACTTATAGGGTGCTGACATCATCGGTGTTTAGAAAGGGAATGTGCATCCTGTAGTGTCTTATCCTATTTGCCAAAAGGGACATTTCTCTCACACACACAAACCCCCCTCAGACAAACACACACACTTGCCATTCACAGGATTCAAACCCCTACCTAATTATGTTATGACACTTGAGACGGACGTATTAGCAGAGCGCGCTATTCACATTACTGGGAGGTTTCTTTTCTCCTGCTGTACTTATAGGGTGCTGACATCATCGGTGTTTAGAAAGGGAATGTGCATCCTGTAGTGTCTTTTCCTATTTGCCAAAAGGGACATTTCCCTCACACAGACTTACACACACACCAACCCCACTCACACACACTGCGCATTTGCAGGATTTGAAACCCCTGCCTAACTATGTTATGACACTTGAGACGGACGCATTAGCAGAGCGCGCTATTCGGATTACTGGGAAGTTTCTTTTCTCCTGCTGTACTTATAGGGTGCTGACATCATCTGTGTTTAGAAAGGGGAATGTGCATCCTGTGGGGAGGCAGACACCAAGCACACTATGGCTAAGCTGTCATTCCCTAGGGCAAACAGCCTAGTGTTGACCTCTACACCATTATGTTTAATTGTCAAATGCACATTATTTGTTGCTGATAGACTGTTTGCATATCTTTATTGCCATAGCATTCCCTGTTTGTATGAACAACTTCTGCATCTGTGGAAAATGTTTGTATATGGGAGGGATCCACTATATCACGTATGTCTCTGTAGTCATTTAACTGTGTGCACTGGGCAGACTGCTGTAATGTGGTTGGTTCCTGGCATAACACATAACAATACCAGATATGTGTGTCCAACTGCTAAACCGAGATTTGGACTAAGTGTGTGAGCATGCCCAGTTCAGCCTTCCCATGGCATGTTGTCAAAGTGTGTGAGCATGCCCAGTGTGAGCATTCCATATGTTGGACTCTGCAGCCCACCACATTTGTGGATGTGTGTGAACTTCAACAACTATCACCCGCTTATGGTTGTGGGTTGTGTGTCATGTTGTGTTGTTACTGTACAACTGCTTTGTGTGTGAACACAACAGGATTATACTGTGCCTGCAGTGTTTGCATGGGATACTTTGCATACAGTTGTCAACATCCTTTCACACTGACCTAACACTGTAGTACTGTATAGTGTACTGGTAGTACTTTGACTGTGGTGGACAGTATCCTGGGCTTTACTGCTATCACTGCTTTACATTTCGATAGTGGGCACAACAGCCTGGTTGGGGCCAGTTGTGTACATCTGACCATGTTGCATTCTGTTCAGATATGAACTACTTACACCAGGCTTGTCCAACATTGTTAGTGTATTCCACAACATAAGTGTACAATTGCAAACACTAGCGATGTGCCCTAGTCCATGTCTAATGCAAGTTGGAGAGTGTGTTTGTCCTTCAACACACATTGTAAGAGGAGTTTGCCATGACATATGTCATGGTTAGTATACTGTGCCTCTGTCTACCTGTGACATGACAGTGATACCCAGGATAAACCTACCATCTCCCGTCCACCCATCAGGATTCCTATTGAGGAAGATTGATAAGTGACTCTATGGGTAGCCTGTGCTGAGGGTTCACTCATGGGTGGGAGTGGCTTCTGTGTTATGGATCGCACAGTACAGCTTGTCCTATGTAAGTCAGTGCTGGGGTTCAGGTCTCTCATGTGCATAGCTCACTGCCATTCAGATTGTACAAGGTGCAGCATGTTTATTGATGCCAGCAACACAGGCAACACATGGCATCTGTGTAGGCTGTTTGATACTCCTGATGAGGTACTGTTGGGGACTTTACAGTTGATGGAGGTGTCTGCTGAGGTACATCCCACAGGGACTATTGTAGTCGATTGTACCACTGATGCAGGATGACTGCAGAGCCACAATGACCTCCCCTTATGTAGATCTGACAGCCTTCATGATTAGGTGGGTATATGGTATGTTTCTGTAAACACTACAGCACATGTTTGTCCAATGCAGGATATCTATCACCCTGTGTCCCCAGGTCTCTCATTACATGTTAACTACATAATGGGTTAACACCTATGTGGTAATTGGTGGGCACTTACTGTATATCCATGGGGGTTGACTATACATGTTTCTGCACTTAGCTTGCTGACATAGCTATGGCACCAGTTGTCTGTTTCTATGTGGCCCTTTTGTGGGATGCATGTGTCAGCTGGTGGATCATATGTGGTGAGCAGTTTGTAGTCCTCTGCAAAAATGTTAGGACACAGTCCTTCCATGTTTGCCTGTACCTATGGGACATATATACCAGACGAGGGAGATACCAGGACAAAGCCTTGTGGGATGCCAGTTATATCTGGTTTGTAGTCTGACATGGCTGAAGCATGTCTGACCATGTCTGTTCTGTCCTTGGTCTGGTTTGCAACCCCTCTACTGACATGTGGGTTTATATTTACGCTGGTGAGCCTATCTATACTGAACATGTAGGGTATTGTATAGAAGCCTTTGCAAGGTCCAGATACACTGTGTGGAGCACATTGCCCTCATCAATGACCTTAATGACTGTTTCAATTGAGTCAAACATGGTTAGGGGCAGGATCTGCACTTGAGAAGGCCACACTTGGTTGGGTCCGGTGTCAGTAGGTCCCCAACATCCTTATGTCTGTGGTACATGCTGATCCTTTCCATAGCTGTGCAAACTGAGCTTCTCAGGATTCTGGGGTAGTACTGTTCAGTATCCATTCAGGCAACACCTTTGTTGAGAAGGACCACTGTTGTTGTACACTGCTCTTTGGGTACATATTCTGTGGTAAGGCTGACATTGAGCAGTAGTGTGGTTTGGCATTCCATTCATCTTAGAGTCCATGTTGCACTAAGCCCAGGACACCATCTCATACCATTGCTGCTGTGTGTTTTGCTTTGGAGATGTTGTCTGTTACCTCAGCATCTGCAATGTCAGGGGGCCAGCAGTCTGCTGGGATAGATATTCTGCATTGGGGGGGGGGGGGGGGTTTGCACTGCACCTGTCAGGATGTATGTTGGCAATATGTGTGTGTGTTTGTGGTATTTGTGTGATTCAGGGCATATCTGTGAATTCCCAACATGGCTCCTACCATCAGTTGTGTAAGCCTTGGGATTATCCTTAGTGTCCTGTACAATTTGTATCTACATAGGTTCATAGGTTCATACTAGGCTATCCACCCTGGGTATTTGTTAGCCTAGCCAGAGTGTGTGTGGCTTTTGAGACCCCTTGCTATGTGGATATTATGGCCATTTATGATTTGCTTTGCTGTGCCTCTGTCTGGACATGACACAGTGAAGACCCCACTGTAACTCTACAATCATCCATCCACTTGGCAAGATTCCTGTTGAACAGTGTCAGTGAGGGGCTCTGCCTAACATGGAGTGGGATTCTGGTCCAGGGTGTGGGGAGCCTCTGGATTATGTATTTGTCCCACCGGCACATCCTATTTCATTATTTGTTGAGGTTGACATCTCTCACTCGCAGCTCCAATGGATATGTGTTTTCTGGGTGGAGCATGTCCATTACTCCTGTGTTGGGCATGGCCTCCTACAACAGGCATGCAATGCCTCTGTGTGGGCAGTATGTGACTGGATTCAGCTGGGGTGTCTACAGCCAGGCAGCATATGACATATATTTGAGACACTTTATCCTCTTGGTGAGGTACCTTGAGGTCTTTCTAACTGCTGCAGGTGTCAGGTAAGGTAGATCCCATATGAGGCATTGTACTAGATTATGGGTGTGATTAGAGAAAAGTATAGGGGCACAGTGACCTCTGTTGCCGTAGATGTGACTCCTTTCCTGATACGGTGTCAAATGTAGACAGTCTTCCTAGCCACATTGGCAATGTGGGTGTCACATAACAGGTTACTGTCCACTTGTGTCCCTAGGTCCCTGGTTACTCCTTCCATACATAATGGTTTACCACCTATGTGGTAATTCGTGGTACCTTGTTTGGTATTTGGTGGGACATTCATGCTGTCCAGTGTCTTCAGGATGGTTGGGGGGGGGAGGTTATTGTGTGTGAGAGTGCGGTCTGTACCATGCTACAGACTGCACAGCAGTCTTGCCTACAGTTAGTTGCACATGGGTGAACTCCACTGCCTTGTGCATTGTCAGTTACCTGGACGTATGGGTGTCTGTGCTGCCTATGGATACTCACCCTCCTTTTATGTTTTGTTCCAGGTTTTGGGGCCATGACACATGGTACGTGGTATAACCTGGTAGTGCTGGTGTGCTGTCAGGAGCCTTGCAGCAGGTTTCTGTCACTGCACAGACATCGATGTTCTCTATTCTGGGGATGGCCTCGAGCATGCATATTGGGGTGTACACATCTGGCATTGGTCAGCATTTCCCTTATGTTTCTTCCCACTTATGTTTTCTAGGGTGGTGGGTCAGTCTTTTCAGCCTTGCCTACAAAGGCTCTATGGAGGTGGCAAAGGCCTTATCCAATATTCAGACGCCTAGGGTAACAGGTGCAGGCCATCCCAAGGACAGCTGCATGGCTTGTCAAGCATGACATCCCAAGCAGACAGACATTGGATCCCCTTGGAATGACACCAGTAAGTGTGCTACTTGCTATGACTGATCATTCCGTGTTTGTACTGTGGCATTATTCTTGGTAAGGGTAGGATGCTGCAAACGGTGAGTGTCATACCGGCCTGGACTACATAATCGGCTAGCTCATCTGTGTCTCTTTACATGTAGTCTAGGGCAGTACATCTCAGGTCATTCACACCAGCATGGACTATGACTGCATCATATTTCTACTTGCTTTGGAGTGACCTACATATTTCTGTTATGTGGCATATTGTGGCAGCCTACAGGCAGCTTACTGTACCCTTTCCCTTGTTCAGTCTGGTGTGCGGGACAGCAGTGTGTCTGACTATGGAGTCACCTATTACAACTGTATCAGGCATGTTGTTTCTCCTTCTGGCCTGTGACTGTTTGGCACACCAGCTTTGTGTGCTATGTGTTGCATGTGCTATGTTTGGAGGCTGTTTCATTGGGTGTCTGCTTTAGAGGCCTCTGTTGGTGTGCTGTGTTTGTGATTTCTGCCTCCAGGAATGTATTTCTGTGTTTATGTGTTTGGTTTGCAGTTGTGATAGGTCTATGTGGGTATGTGTTTGTGGTGTGTGTGGTTACCTTCTCCTACTGACTTGTTTTGGGAGTACTGAGTTGAGGGAGCTCAGCCTCCAGTTTGGATGGATGGTTGCATCTCTCACATATATTTGTATTTCTTGGGTGGAGTTGGGCTTTGTCTGTGTACTTGGGGCAGGTGTAACATTGCCTCAGGATTCACAGATTCCACTTGTTGTGGCTGGCCTTAGTGGATTGCATGTGTGGACAGATTTTATTGCCATACTACTGATCAGTAATTACTTCATTGTTCATGTTTGCTCTATCATGTAGTAGCTTCCTCATTCTCTTGCATGTTTTGGTTATGGCTGGTGTCCACCATGCCAGATTTAGGCACTGTGTCTTGTTTTAATTTAGGACTGCATAATCCAAGCATTCCTGGCAGTGTTCATGGAATGGCTGTATTACAGGTTCTGAGGTGTGGCCCATATTTTGCACCTGCACGGGACCTTTAGTGGATTCCACATCAGTTTGGAGGTGTGCAAATATTGCTTAGCACATGTTTTCCACTGTGGTTTCCTGGCCAGGGACTGTGGTCAGGATTTGTATATCCAGTGTGATTACTATATGGTCTGGTTTTACCAGTGAGCAATACACTTCTCATCTTGACATCCCGTACCCATGTTGCTGATTATCACATCCAGTATGCTTACCCCTCTTGTGGGGGTGGTACATTGTTCCTGGGCCTTTTGGTTTGTGGATTCGATGAACTTTTGTCCTACACTGTTGCAGCTGGTATAATGCTCCCAGTCTATATGTCTGGGTATTTGCAGTCGCCCAATATAATGTGGTTTGGAGGACTTGATATATTCATGTATTCCAGCATAGGCCGGATGCAGTTCCTGGTGTTGGGCCAGTAGTCTGTAGCAGGCTGTAAACTGGGGGGCAGTTTTAGCCACTGTTACTTGAGCATGGCTAGTCCATGCTGCTTTTTGTGGTGGTACCAACATGGGGTGTGGTTATCCTTGACAATTCTTGCTAGTCACCCTCCTTTTGTAGCTTGTTCCAAGTTTTGAGGCTGTACAGCACAGTATGAGGTGTAACCTGGTAGTGTTAGGGTGCTGTTGTGAGCCTTGCCTCAGTTTTCTGTTACAGCACAGTTATCAACATTCTCCATACTGGGTGAGCTTAGACTGCATGCATCCTGCTGTTTCAACTTATCCCTTATCTTATTCTTATCCCTTCTGGTACCTATGGAGATAGGTTTGTGTTTTGAGCCTTACCTATTCAGGGCACACTGTGCGTGACAACAGCCTTTGCCAGTATCCATACGGCCTGCACTGATAGGTGCATGCCAGTCCTAGCAGGTGGTGCATCATGTCATGCTCAGCATGTCATCCCAGACTGGCACACATTGGGTCCCCTTTGAGTAACTGCAATACTTCAGTCAATTGTTGCACTTGATCATCTCGTTGTCATGTTGTGGCATGCTGCTTGTTGAGGGTAGGATGTTAGTCAGGGTCCTCAGGTGTGCATATGGTACTGGTGTTACATTACTTAACACATAGCATTCATGCCTCAGGTGGTGCTGCAGGGCTGCCTCTGTCGGATGCACATATTACACTTCCCTGTACATGTTTGAGAGCAGGTTGTCACGTTAGGCATCCCTGTTACTATATGAGTGAGTCAGAGAGGGGTATCATTCCCCAAGGTTCCTACTGAGCCAATGTATGTGCTATGCGTTGCCTCTTTGCCAAGGCCAGGGCATACTGGGCACGCCTCCTTCTGCCTACTGGGGCAGGCTCAGGTTGTTCCTCCTCCGAGTCACGCTGTGCCTGTGGTGGCCTTGGCATTGGTGGGGCTGTTTGGCCCAGCCCTATGCTGGTCCTGCTGCAGCTGTTTTCGCAAGATCATATTATGTAGCATAGCACATACCATGACAATTTGGGTACATGTAGTTGGTGTGTACTGCAAGGCTCCACCAGATGTGTCCAGGCACCGGAACCGTGATTTGAGCAGCCCAAACACACGCTCTATTACATTACGTGTTTGTGCATGTGCCTCATTATGGCGTTCCTGTTCAGGTGTGTGTGCGTTTCTGATGGGTGTCATCAGCCACGGCTCCAGTGCATACCCTGCATCCCCACTAGGTGTCCGCGGGATGTCCCCATTGGCAAATGTCTGGTACAGCTGCGTCAAATGCCAGATGTGGGAATCGTGGTAGCTCCCAGGACAGCCAGCACACACATTCATTATTATGCCCTGGCATCACACACGACCTGGCAGTTGATGGAGGGGAAGCCCTTGCGGTTGATGTATGCCCTCACCGGCTGGTGCTTTGATGCGTGTGCGTGCAGTCTATTGCACCCACTACCTCAGGGTATTCCGCTATTTGCTGGAAGAGACGATGTTGCTGGCCAATACCTCACGGGCATTGGGGAAGTATACATGATCACCGACATGTGCTGACATGGCATCCAGGAACTGGTGCAGTACCCTGGAAGCTGATGCCTGTGATATCCCCATCATATCGCCAGTTGGTCTCTGGAAGGTACCTGTTGCTAGTATTCTTAGGCCAACACATACCTTGGTTTCCACTGGGATGGGTTTCCCTCTGTTGGTTCTGTGTGTGTGGCCTGCACAGCTCCACTATTTGCTGCAGGAGGTCTCTGTCCACTCTATAGCTCTACTATCTCCAGCTCATGTAACCCGTGGTAGGTGACCCTGGGCCTGTACACTCTTCTCCGTCTCCTCACTGTGGGTTGTCTGGCACCATCTGCATTGTCACCACCCTCAGCAAGTCGCCTATGTCTCATTATGACAGCTATGGCAGCCCCTAACATTTCTGCTCTGAATTCAGCTTTTTCAGTTTTCACTTCTGATAACTTAACTCCTGCCTTGCAGTGTCTCTTGAGAGAAACATTCTGCACTGCTGTTTGCAGAGTTTTAAGTGCTGGGCTGGCCTAGTATTCTGCCTGTGTAATTGCCTGCATCTAATTGTTTTCACCTGCTAGCTCCAGCAGTATTCCCTGCTAACTTCCTACTACATCTGTTGCTTCCTTTTTCCTTTCTGTTTCTCAGGGTGGAGCCGTGTGCAAACCAGCAGAAACATGCTCACAGTGGCTTACACGCGCACATACTTACACAGTTCAGAATCTGCTTATTCGCTTTAAACGCGGCACACCAGCACATGGTGTTAAACATCTCCCAACACGCTCCCACATGCTGGGTCTGCCTTACACACGCCGCACTGCGCACACTTTTCCTTACTGGTAGCGCGCATCGTCTTACATCGCCCAGCAAGAAACTTTGGTGTAGGCAACAGTGTACACCTTCCATTTCTTGACTTTCTCATGTTTACTTAGTGGCACACCTCTTTCCTTGATATCTGTCTGACATCTGTCATGTAACTCTAACCTCCAATGAACTGCATCTCTTTCTACCATTCCCCCCTGTGATGTCACCTATCTCCTACTCTGTTCCTCCCCCGTATGTAACTCTTACACTACTCAGAATGTGCTCATTTGCTATGTGACAGTGGAATTCAAGTTTTTGGCTATTGATCAGGTTTATCAGGATATTAGGGGTGGTCCTTTGCCTTTGCAGCTTGAAGAATTAGAGTTAGCCTGGCAAATTAAGTTGAATGCATATAATTTTCCAGGTTTAAATGAAACCTGTTCTTTAAGCAGTATTTTAAAACTAAAAAGTTTGCAGAGATGACTGAGGGTTTATATACTCTCAGTGTTCACTATGCATCTACTATATGTTTTTATGTATGTACAACCTGAGTTTAATAGTGTGTTGTAAGTAATATGGCTTTTATAGTTTATAGTCATTTGATAAAGTGTTACGGCCAGTAACCAAGTATTAATGTAATGTTTACTTAGCAGTTGGTAGACTATTTTACAGACTGGAGGGACTACTCCTGAGTGTAGGTGGCTCCAGTCCACCAGCAACAACAACAGCAGCAGACATGCATCATGATGGAGGCTGGAGCCACACAGCAGCAAGACAGTGAACGCAGGTAATATGTCATATGTATAGTTGACTGTTGTGTACACTGGTAGTTAATGCATGTGTGAGGTGTGTCCTTGGTTTGTAGCTGTCACCATAGTATTTAATGTGCAAGTGTGATATCCTCAATATTAGCTGCTGACCTGTGAAAGGCTTAACCGTTGTACTCCTGACCTGTATCATACTCAGTAACAATGGCACAGTTGTGCCCACTGACATTAGTTTCTTCATGTCTGCAGGACCCTCTGGTATAACTGCAATGCAGCCTATCCATGCTGGTGAGTGTGTATTAACAATTCCTGTAATAGTGTTGATAGTAATAGTACTATTTGGCTCACTTAGTAGTGCTCTTTGTATGCATGTAGGTGTGTCTGTGTGTTGATATCACGCATACTGAGTACTGTACAATTGTGTGAAACTGTGTGCATGTGTGCATGTGTGCAGGTGTGCACGTGTGCAGGTGTGCACATGTGCAGGTGTGCACATGTGCATGTGTGCACCTGTGCACGTGTGCATGTGTGCACCTGTGCATGTGTGCATGTGTGCGCGGTGCATGTGTGCATGTGCATGTGCATGTGTGCAGGTGTGCATGTGCAGGTGTGCAGGTGCATGTGTGCATGTGTGCAGGTGTGCACCTGTGCACCTGTGCATGTGTGCATGTGTGCATGTGTGCATGTGCACCTGTACATGTGTGCATCGCTGGTAATGTGTACACATTGTAAACTGTGTTTCCTGTTTCCTTCCCACAGGTTCTGTTGCTGCTCTGGTGTCATGTAGCAGGGAACCTGAGTCAGGTGCCGTGGGTACTGATAATGATGACATTGGTGTAATGGCACAGGAAGGTATGCCAGGGTCCGCCATTGGTCAGCCAATTGACAGTACACAGCTGTCGACCCCATCAATGCGCACAGTTATCCTGCCAATACACCCCTTGTCACCACTGTCCCTAGGTGATGGACAGCATACAGTGGGCATTGACCAGGGTAATGTGGTATCTGTGGCACATGCCTCCCCACACAGCAGCCATGGGCATGGCCCAGAGATGGTACCACACAGACAGATGTCCAGGGGTTCTCGGAGCATCCATGTACGCATACTGCCCCTGTCAGACGTGCCCACAGAGGTCTTACAACCTCAGCTATGTTTCGGACTGTCATGCAGGCACAGTCACGTATGGAACGGTACACCAGACAGGGTTTGAGGGAGCTGGCAGCATGTCGCACAGCCATGACTGACAGTATGCGTGATTGCGGCTGCCATCCGTGATTTCACCGATGTCGTAGACAGATGTTGTGGGGACATATTAGACCGTTCCACAACTACATGTCCATGAGCCAGGGTGATGGTGGGCGGTTGAGGCGCCGACGCGGGTCAGTATGCCAGCAACAGCAGCAGCTGGCAGTTGGCGGACGACAACAGGGGCCGCCCCCGTAGTGCCAGCAGCAGCCCCAGCAATGCTGGGTCTGTGTTGTCATCAGACCACCCCAGGAGACCACGTGCATGTGGCTCTGTCCAGGCCCGACAGGGATCTGTGTCCAGTCAACGAACACCTGCTTCTGATGACAGTACCCAGTCTGGGTTGGTACCGGATACGGTCCGTAGCACCCCTGCAAGGCACAGGTACCGTGTCCGTGGCCAGAGACACTGATCTGTATGACCTGGCAGGTACAGTCTGTGGCTGTCCACAAACACCAGTATATGGCAGCCATGAGGTGGAACTGTGTGCATCCATACACACATGCAAATTGACAACACCTAGGGCTACCGCATACATGCACACATTGCATCAACATTGCCCCACCTTCTACTGCTGTCCCTCACCAACACACATACACATACATGTCAATTGGTGGTATGGGTGGCTGACTCAGGCATACCAAGTTCACACCCTGTGCATATGATGAAACTGTGCCACCTCCTGCAATCTGTAACAACTGTGCAGGTACAGGTTAACATGTTGCTGATGCATAGGGTGACCACATAGATGTGTAGTAATAGTATCATGTTGTTAACAGTACTGTGTGCTGAATTAATTGTGGGTATATCACAGCATGCCTGATGCAGTAAGTGTGTGATTGTCATGTCCTGTTGTCTACACCCATGGTAAGTACCATAGTGTATCATCTGCACATGTTGGCATACTGGGGTAATGATGTCAACAGAAGGCTACATACATAGGTAGCACAGGGATAGGATAATGAATGTAGTAATACACAATGATGGACATGTAAATTGCAAGTGGCATGTTTCCCACACTAGACTCTGCAATGCAGATGTTTGAGGATGTTGATATGTGTGCAGTACTACACAACTGGTACAAGACACACAGGAGCACCCTAGCACTGCATGCACACATCTCATACCATGCTAGACAGCCCCAACACACATAACTAACTGTCACAGGAGGGAGAGTCCCCATATATGTCAGGGATACTGTGGTGGCAGACCAGGAGCATACATCCTACTATATGGAACCACTGAGTGAAGGCTCAGTGTCTGTTATTTGACATGTGTATTACTGCAGGTATGAGCACATGGGTTTCTATCCAGTTATTGTACATCCTGACAGTACATGCATGTTCTGTACACTTGTGTGCACTGGGACTGGACCCTAGCCATCTGACCAGTGTATTTCCATGTACATGTGCATAGTGCCTGCATATTTGCAGTGTTACCTACTGGAACTGGTACAGCTTGTTTGTTGTACAATGGACTACATGGAGCCCTGTTTACTGTATCTTTGTTTGCATGCATGTTTGCTTGCAATTACCCTGGAATACTGATCACACCTGCAATGCATAGTTATAGAGCTTCTGTGGACTCCTAGTGCCATCTGCATAGCCT
The DNA here is from genome assembly GCF_019279795.1 of Protopterus annectens. NCBI lineage: Eukaryota > Metazoa > Chordata > Ceratodontiformes > Protopteridae > Protopterus > Protopterus annectens. The sequence continues at coordinate 1,377,825,312 of NC_056725.1, read as the reverse complement.
ACTATATGTATGTCCATGTCCCACTTGACAGGTTGTCACTGTTTGTCCTGTTCACATGTACATTGCCTGTGACACAGTGCATATGACCTGCCTGGCATGTGTCCACGTGAGCAGTCATATATGCTACTGCTAACTAATCACAGGCACTACACCTTCACACATTCATCTTCTGTTGAACTACCTGCTTTGCTAGGGACAGCCTGCACCTGTCACCCCTGGCCTTTCAGATATTGGCAAAGGCTCTTGCTACCCCCATAGTGCCTATGTTAGGCAGGGCTCAAATGACAAACCCACCTTCATAGGTATCACAAGGGATAAGACACTAAGAGCAATGCTACCCAACGCCAGATGTCTAAACCTCCAGATGCATGCACCCAAAACACTCCTTGGCATGGAAAACATCGATATCTGTGCAGTAACAGATGCCTGGTTCAGGGCTACTGAGAGCACACCAGCACTACCGGTGTAACCCGGTTGATTTCTTTGATACAGTCACCAAGGCCATTGCCGAGGGGAAGGTGGTTCACACAGCCTACCTGGACCTTGCAAACACCTTCGCAACAATACCCCACTTGGGCATTCTAGGGAAGCTCACCAGCTTAAATATAAGCCCCTATGTCACTAGATGGATTGCACAGTGGCTCAAGAACAGAACCCACATGGTTAGCATTGCTGGAGCCATGCCAGACCCCATAACAGTTACAGGTTGTGTCCCACAAGGCTCAGTCCTGGGACCCTCTTGTTTGGTATATATTTATTGGAGGTACAGGCCAACACGGATGAACTGTGGCTGTCCAAATATGCAGATGACTGCAAACTGGCCACCATAATCGACTCCCCAGCTGACACAAGCATCTTCCAAAGGGGCATCATGGCAACAGACAACTTGTGCCAGAGCCATGGCCGTCTGCTGAACAGTGTTTAGAAGGGGAATGTGCATCCTGTAGTCTGTTCACCTAGTTGCCAAAAGGGACATTGTCCTCACACACACTAACCCCCCTCAGCCAAAACACACACTTGCCAATTGCAGGATTCAAACCCCTATCTGACTATTATGACATTTGAGACGGACGCATTAGCAGAGCATGCTATTTGCATTACTAGAGGTTTCTCTTCCTGCTATACTTATAGAGTGCTGACATCATCAGTGTTTAGAAAAGGGAATGGGCATCCTGTAGTCTGTTCACCTAGTTGCCAAAAGGGACATTTCTCTCACACACTAACCCCCCTCAGACAAACACACACACACTTGCCATTCATAGGATTCAAACCCCTACCTAACTATGTTATGACACTTGAGACAAACGCATTAGCGGAGCACGCTATTTGCATTACTGGGGGTTTTCTCTTCCCCTGCTATACTTATATAGTGCTGACATCATCAGTGTTTAGAAAGGGAATGTGCATCCTGTAGTGTCTTATCCTATTTGCCAAAAGGGACATTTCCCTCACACACACAAACCCCCCTCAGACAAACACACACACTTGCCATTCGCAGGATTCAAACCCCTACTTAACTATGTTATGATACTTGAGATGGACGCATTAGCAGAGTGCGCTATTCGCATTACTGGGACGTTTTTTTCTCCTGCTGTGCTTATAGGGTGCTGACATCATCGGTGTTTAGAAAGGGAATGTGCATCCTGTAGTGTCTTATCCTATTTGCCAAAAGGGACATTTCCCTCACACACACAAACCCCCCTCCGACAAACACACACCCTTGCCATTCGCAGGATTCAAACCCCTACCTAACTATGTTATGACACTTGAGACAGACGCATTAGCAGAGCATGCTATTTGCATTACCAAGAGGTTTCTTTTCTCCTGCTGTACTTATAGGGTGCTGACATCATCGGTGTTTAGAAAGGGAATGTGCATCCTGTAGTGTCTTATCCTATTTGCCAAAAGGGACATTTCCCTCACACTCACACTCACAAACCCCCCTCAGACAAACACACACACTTGCCATTCGCAGGATTCAAACCCCTACCTAACTATGTTATGACATTTGAGACGGACGCATTAGCGGAGCGCGCTATTCGCATTACTGGGAGGTTTCTTTTCTCCTGCTGTACTTATAGGGTGCTGACATCATCGGTGTTTAGAAAGGGAATGTGCATCCTGCAGTGTCTTATCCTATTTGCCAAAAGGGACATTTCCCTCACACACACAAACCCCCCTCAGACAAACACACACACGTGCCATTCACAGGATTCAAGCCCCTACCTAACTATGTTATGATACTTGAGACGGACGCATTAGCAGAGTGTGCTATTCGCATTACTGTGAGGTTTCTTTTCTCCTGCTGTACTTATAGGGTGCTGACATCATCGGTGTTTAGAAGGGAATGTGCATCCTGTAGTGTCTTATCCTATTTGCCAAAAGGGACATTTCTCTCACACACACAAACCCCCTCAGACAAACACACACACTTGCCATTCGCAGGATTCAAACCCCTACCTAATTATGTTATGACACTTGAGACGGACGATTAGCAGAGCTATTCGCATTACTGGGAGGTTTCTTTTCTCCTGCTGTACTTATAGGGTGCTGACATCATCGGTGTTTAGAAAGGGAATGTGTATCCTGTAGTGTCTTATCCTATTTGCCAAAGGGACATTTCCCTCACAGACTTACACACACCAACCCCACTCACACACACTGCGCATTTGCAGGATTTGAAACCCTGCCTAACTATGTTATGACACTTGAGACGGACGCGTAGCAGAGCTATTCGATTAATGGGAAGTTTCTTTTCTACTGCTGTACTTATAGGGTGCTGACATCATCTGTGTTTAGAAAGGGGAATGTGCATCCTGTGGGAGGCAGACACCAAACACTATGGCTAAGCTGTCATTCCCTAGGGCAAACAGCCTAGTGTTGACCTCTACACCATTATGTTTAATTGTCAAATGCACATTATTTGTTGCTGATAGACTGTTTGCATATCTTTATTGCCATAGCATTCCCTGTTTGTATGAACAACTTCTGCATCTGTGGAAAATGTTTGTATATGGGAGGGATCCACTATATCACGTATGTCTCTGTAGTCATTTAACTGTGTGCACTGGGCAGACTGCTGTAATGTGGTTGGTTCCTGGCATAACACATAACAATACCAGATATGTGTGTCCAACTGCTAAACCGAGATTTGGACTAAGTGTGTGAGCATGCCCAGTTCAGCCTTCCCATGGCATGTTGTCAAAGTGTGTGAGCATGCCCAGTGTGAGCATTCCATATGTTGGACTCTGCAGCCCACCACATTTGTGGATGTGTGTGAACTTCAACAACTATCACCCGTTTATGGTTGTGGGTTGTGTGTCATGTTGTGTTGTTACTGTACAACTGCTTTGTGTGTGAACACAACAGGATTATACTGTGCCTGCAGTGTTTGCATGGGATACTTTGCATACAGTTGTCAACATCCTTTCACACTGACCTAACACTGTAGTACTGTATAGTGTACTGGTAGTACTTTGACTGTGGTGGACAGTATCCTGGGCTTTACTGCTATCACTGCTTTACATTTCGATAGTGGGCACAACAGCCTGGTTGGGGCCAGTTGTGTACATCTGACCATGTTGCATTCTGTTCAGATATGAACTACTTACACCAGGCTTGTCCAACATTGTTAGTGTATTCCACAACATAAGTGTACAATTGCAAACACTAGCGATGTGCCCTAGTCCATGTCTAATGCAAGTTGGAGTGTGTTTGTCCTTCAACACACATTGTAAGAGGAGTTTGCCATGACATATGTCATGGTTAGTATACTGTGCCTCTGTCTACCTGTGACATGACAGTGATACCCAGGATAAACCTACCATCTCCCGTCCACCCATCAGGATTCCTATTGAGGAAGATTGATAAGTGACTCTATGGGTAGCCTGTGCTGAGGGTTCACTCATGGGTGGGAGTGGCTTCTGTGTTATGGATCGCACAGTACAGCTTGTCCTATGTAAGTCAGTGCTGGGGTTCAGGTCTCTCATGTGCATAGCTCACTGCCATTCAGATTGTACAAGGTGCAGCATGTTTATTGATGCCAGCAACACAGGCAACACATGGCATCTGTGTAGGCTGTTTGATACTCCTGATGAGGTACTGTTGGGGACTTTACAGTTGATGGAGGTGTCTGCTGAGGTACATCCCACAGGGACTATTGTAGTCGATTGTACCACTGATGCAGGATGACTGCAGAGCCACAATGACCTCCCTTATGTAGATCTGACAGCCTTCATGATTAGGTGGGTATATGGTATGTTTCTGTAAACACTACAGCACATGTTTGTCCAATGCAGGATATCTATCACCCTGTGTCCCCAGGTCTCTCATTACATGTTAACTACATAATGGGTTAACACCTATGTGGTAATTGGTGGGCACTTACTGTATATCCATGGGGTTGACTATACATGTTTCTGCACTTAGCTTGCTGACATAGCTATGGCACCAGTTGTCTGTTTCTATGTGGCCCTTTGTGGGATGCATGTGTCAGCTGGTGGATCATATGTGGTGAGCAGTTTGTAGTCCTCTGCAAAAATGTTAGGACACAGTCCTTCCATGTTTGCCTGTACCTATGGGACATATATACCAGACGAGGGAGATACCAGGACAAAGCCTTGTGGGATGCCAGTTATATCTGGTTTGTAGTCTGACATGGCTGAAGCATGTCTGACCATGTCTGTTCTGTCCTTGGTCTGGTTTGCAACCCCTCTACTGACATGTGGGTTTATATTTACGCTGGTGAGCCTATCTATACTGAACATGTAGGGTATTGTATAGAAGCCTTTGCAAGGTCCAGATACACTGTGTGGAGCACATTGCCCTCATCAATGACCTTAATGACTGTTTCAATTGAGTCAAACATGGTTAGGGGCAGGATCTGCACTTGAGAAGGCCACACTTGGTTGGGTCCGTGTCAGTAGGTCCCCAACATCCTTATGTCTGTGGTACATGCTGATCCTTTCCATAGCTGTGCAAACTGAGCTTCTCAGGATTCTGGGGTAGTACTGTTCAGTATCCATTCAGGCAACACCTTTGTTGAGAAGGACCACTGTTGTTGTACACTGCTCTTTGGGTACATATTCTGTGGTAAGGCTGACATTGAGCAGTAGTGTGGTTTGGCATTCCATTCATCTTAGAGTCCATGTTGCACTAAGCCCAGGACACCATCTCATACCATTGCTGCTGTGTGTTTTGCTTTGGAGATGTTGTCTGTTACCTCAGCATCTGCAATGTCAGGTGGCCAGCAGTCTGCTGGGATAGATATTCTGCATTCGTGTGAGTGTGGGGGTTTGCACTGCACCTGTCAGGATGTATGTTGGCAATATGTGTGTGTGTTTGTGGTATTTGTGTGATTCAGGGCATATCTGTGAATTCCCAACATGGCTCCTACCATCAGTTGTGTAAGCCTTGGGATTATCCTTAGTGTCCTGTACAATTTGTATCTACATAGGTTCATAGGTTCATACTAGGCTATCCACCCTGGGTATTTGTTAGCCTAGCCAGAGTGTGTGTGGCTTTTGAGACCCCTTGCTATGTGGATATTATGGCCATTTATGATTTGCTTTGCTGTGCCTCTGTCTGGACATGACACAGTGAAGACCCCCACTGTAACTCTACAATCATCCATCCACTTGGCAAGATTCCTGTTGAACAGTGTCAGTGAGGGCTCTGCCTAACATGGAGTGGGATTCTGGTCCAGGGTGTGGGGAGCCTCTGGATTATGTATTTGTCCCAATCGCACATCCTATTTCATTATTTGTTGAGGTTGACATCTCTCACTCTCGCAGCTCCAATGGATATGTGTTTTCTGGGGTGGAGCATGTCCATTACTCCTGTGTTGGGCATGGCCTCCTACAACAGGCATGCAATGCCTCTGTGTGGGCAGTATGTGACTGGATTCAGCTGGGGTGTCTACAGCCAGGCAGCATATGACATATATTTGAGACACTTTATCCTCTTGGTGAGGTACCTTTGAGGTCTTTCTAACTGCTGCAGGTGTCAGGTAAGGTAGATCCCATATGAGGCATTGTACTAGATTATGGGTGTGATTAGAGAAAAGTATAGGGGCACAGTGACCTCTGTTGCCGTAGATGTGACTCCTTTCCTGATACGGTGTCAAATGTAGACAGTCTTCCTAGCCACATTGGCAATGTGGGTGTCACATAACAGGTTACTGTCCACTTGTGTCCCTAGGTCCCTGGTTACTCCTTCCATACATAATGGTTTACCACCTATGTGGTAATTCGTGGTACCTTGTTTGGTATTTGGTGGGACATTCATGCTGTCCAGTGTCTTCAGGATGGCTGGGGGGGTTATTGTGTGTGAGAGTGCACTCTGTAGCATGCTACAGACTGCACAGCAGTCTTGCCTACAGTTAGTTGCACATGGGTGAACTCCACTGCCTTGTGCATTGTCAGTTACCTGGACGTATGGGTGTCTGTGCTGCCTATGGATACTCACCCTCCTTTATGTTTTGTTCCAGGTTTTGGGGCCATGACACATGGTGCGAGGTATAACCTGGTAGTGCTGGTGTGCTGTCAGGAGCCTTGCAGCAGGTTTCTGTCACTGCACAGACATCGATGCTCTCTATTCTGGGGATGGCCTCGAGCATGCATATTGGGGTGTACACATCTGGCATTGGTCAGCATTTCCCTTATGTTTCTTCCCACTTATGTTTTCTAGGGTGGTGGGTCAGTCTTTTCAGCCTTGCCTACAAAAGGCTCTATGGAGGTGGCAAAGGCCTTATCCAATATTCAGACGCCCAGGGGTAACAGGTGCAGGCCATCCCAAGGACAGCTGCATGGCTTGTCAAGCATGACATCCCAAGCAGACAGACATTGGATCCCCTTGGAATGACACCAGTAAGTGTGCTACTTGCTATGACTGATCATTCCGTGTTTGTACTGTGGCATTATTCTTGGTAAGGGTAGGATGCTGCAAACGGTGAGTGTCATACCGGCCTGGACTACATAATCGGCTAGCTCATCTGTGTCTCTTTACATGTAGTCTAGGGCAGTACATCTCAGGTCATTCACACCAGCATGGACTATGACTGCATCATATTTCTACTTGCTTTGGAGTGACCTACATATTTCTGTTATGTGGCATATTGTGGCAGCCTACAGGCAGCTTACTGTACCCTTTCCTTGTTCAGTCTGGTGTGCGGGACAGCAGTGTGTCTGACTATGGAGTCACCTATTACAACTGTATCAGGCATGTTGTTTCTCCTTCTGGCCTGTGACTGTTTGGCACACCAGCTTTGTGTGCTATGTGTTGCATGTGCTATGTTTGGAGGCTGTTTCATTGGGTGTCTGCTTTAGAGGCCTCTGTTGGTGTGCTGTGTTTGTGATTTCTGCCTCCAGGAATGTATTTCTGTGTTTATGTGTTTGGTTTGCAGTTGTGATAGGTCTATGTGGGTATGTGTTTGTGGTGTGTGTGGTTACCTTCTCCTACTGACTTGTTTTGGGAGTACTGAGTTGAGGGAGCTCAGCCTCCAGTTTGGATGGATGGTTGCATCTCTCACATATATTTGTATTTCTTGGGTGGAGTTGGGGTTGTCTGTGTACTTGGGGCAGGTGTAACATTGCCTCAGGATTCACAGATTCCACTTGTTGTGGCTGGCCTTAGTGGATTGCATGTGTGGACAGATTTTATTGCCATACTACTGATCAGTAATTACTTCATTGTTCATGTTTGCTCTATCATGTAGTAGCTTCCTCATTCTCTTGCATGTTTTGGTTATGGCTGGTGTCCACCATGCCAGATTTAGGCACTGTGTCTTGTTTTAATTTAGGACTGCATAATCCAAGCATTCCTGGCAGTGTTCATGGAATGGCTGTATTACAGGTTCTGAGGTGTGGCCCATATTTTGCACCTGCACGGGACCTTTAGTGGATTCCACATCAGTTTGGAGGTGTGCAAATATTGCTTAGCACATGTTTTCCACTGTGGTTTCCTGGCCAGGGACTGTGGTCAGGATTTGTATATCCAGTGTGATTACTATATGGTCTGGTTTTACCAGTGAGCAATACACTTCTCATCTTGACATCCCGCACTCCATGTTGCTGATTATCACATCCAGTATGCTTACCCCTCTTGTGGGGTGGCACATTGTTCCTGGGCCTTTTGGTTTGTGGATTCGATGAACTTTTGTCCTACACTGTTGCAGCTGGTATAATGCTCCCAGTCTATATGTCTGGGTATTTGCAGTCGCCCAATATAATGTGGTTTGGAGGACTTGATATATTCATATATTCCAGCATAGGCCGGATGCAGTTCCTGGTGTTGGGCCAGTAGTCTGTAGCAGGCTGTAAACTGGGGGGCAGTTTTAGCCACTGTTACTTGAGCATGGCTAGTCCATGCTGCTTTTGTGGTGGTACCAACATGGGGTGTGGTTATCCTTGACAATTCTTGCTAGTCACCCTCCTTTTGTAGCTTGTTCCAAGTTTTGAGGCTGTACAGCACAGTATGAGGTGTAACCTGGTAGTGTTAGGGTGCTGTTGTGAGCCTTGCCTCAGTTTTCTGTTACAGCACAGTTATCAACATTCTCCATACTGGGTGAGCTTAGACTGCATGCATCCTGCTGTTTCAACTTATCCCTTATCTTATTCTTATCCCTTCTGGTACCTATGGAGATAGGTTTGTGTTTTGAGCCTTACCTATTCAGGGCACACTGTGCGTGACAACAGCCTTTGCCAGTATCCATACGGCCTGCACTGATAGGTGCATGCCAGTCCTAGCAGGTGGTGCATCATGTCATGCTCAGCATGTCATCCCAGACTGGCACACATTGGGTCCCCTTTGAGTAACTGCAATACTTCAGTCAATTGTTGCACTTGATCATCTCGTTGTCATGTTGTGGCATGCTGCTTGTTGAGGGTAGGATGTTAGTCAGGGTCCTCAGGTGTGCATATGGTACTTGGTGTTACATTACTTAACACATAGCATTCATGCCTCAGGTGGTGCTGCAGGGCTGCCTCTGTCGGATGCACATATTACACTTCCCTGTACATGTTTGAGAGCAGGTTGTGTCACGTTAGGCATCCCTGTTACTATATGAGTGAGTCAGAGAGGGGTATCATTCCCAAGGTTCCTACTGAGCCAATGTATGTGCTATGCGTTGCCTCTTTGCCAAGGCCAGGGCATACTGGGCACGCCTCCTTCTGCCTACTGGGGCAGGCTCAGGTTGTTCCTCCTCCGAGTCACGCTGTGCCTGTGGTGGCCTTGGCAATGGTGGGGGGCTGTTTGGCCCAGCCCTATGCTGGTCCTGCTGCAGCTGTTTTCGCAAGATCATATTATGTAGCATAGCACATACCATGACAATTTGGGTACATGTAGTTGGTGTGTACTGCAAGGCTCCACCAGATGTGTCCAGGCACCGGAACCGTGACTTGAGCAGCCCAAACACACGCTCTATTACATTACGTGTTTGTGCATGTGCCTCATTATGGCGTTCCTGTTCAGGTGTGTGTGCGTTTCTGATGGGTGTCATCAGCCACGGCTCCAGTGCATACCCTGCATCCCCCACTAGGTGTCCGCGGGATGTCCCCATTGGCAAATGTCTGGTACAGCTGCGTCAAATGCCAGATGTGGGAATCGTGGTAGCTCCCAGGACAGCCAGCACACACATTCATTATTATGCCCTGGGCATCACACACAACCTGGCAGTTGATGGAGGGAAGCCCTTGCGGTTGATGTATGCCCTACCCGCTCACCGGCTGGTGCTTTGATGCGTATGCGTGCAGTCTATTGCACCCACTACCTCAGGGTATTCCGCTATTTGCTGGAAGAGACGATGTTGCTGGCCAATACCTCACGGGCATTGGGGAAGTATACATGATCACCGACATGTGCTGACATGGCATCCAGGAACTGGTGCAGTACCCTGGAAGCTGATGCCTGTGATATCCCCATCATATCGCCAGTTGGTCTCTGGAAGGTACCTGTTGCTAGTATTCTTAGGCCAACACATACCTTGGTTTCCACTGGGATGGGTTCCCCTCTGTTGGTTCTGTGTGGCGTGGCCTGCACAGCTCCACTATTTGCTGCAGGAGGTCTCTGTCCACTCTATAGCTCTACTATCTCCAGCTCATGTAACCCGTGGTAGGTGACCCTGGGCCTGTACACTCTTCTCCGTCTCCTCACTGTGGGTTGTCTGGCACCATCTGCATTGTCACCACCCTCAGCAAGTCGCCTATGTCTCATTATGACAGCTATGGCAGCCCCTAACATTTCTGCTCTGAGTTCAGCTTTTTCAGTTTTCACTTCTGATAACTTAACTCCTGCCTTGCAGTGTCTCTTGAGAGAAACATTCTGCACTGCTGTTTGCAGAGTTTTAAGTGCTGGGCTGGCCTAGTATTCTGCCTGTGTAATTGCCTGCATCTAATTGTTTTCACCTGCTAGCTCCAGCAGTATTCCCTGCTAACTTCCTACTACATCTGTTGCTTCCTTTTTCCTTTCTGTTTCCTCAGGGTGGAGCCGTGTGCAAACCAGCAGAAACATGCTCACAGTGGCTTACACGCGCACACACATACTTACACAGTTCAGAATCTGCTTATTCGGCTTTAAACGCGTGCACACCCGCGCACATGGTGTTAAACATCTCCCAACACGCTCCCACATGCTGGGTCTGCCTTACACACGCGCACACTGCCTTTCGCTTAGGTGGCGCACTGCGATGCATACGCCCAGCAAGAAACTTTGGTGTAGGCAACAGTGTACACCTTCCATTTCTTGACTTTCTCATGTTTACTTAGTGGCACACCTCTTTCCTTGATATCTGTCTGACATCTGTCATGTAACTCTAACCTCCAATGAACTGCATCTCTTTCTACCATTCCCCCCTGTGATGTCACCTATCTCCTACTCTGTTCCTCCCCCGTATGTAACTCTTACACTACTCAGAATGTGCTCATTTGCTATGTGACAGTGGAATTCAAGTTTTTGGCTATTGACCAGGTTTATCAGGACATTAGGTGTGGTCCTTTGCAGCTTGAAGAATTAGAGTTAGCCTGGCAAATTAAGTTGAATGCATATAATTTTCCAGTTTTAAATGAAACCTGTTATTTAAGCAGTATTTTAAAACTAAACAGTTTGCAGAGATGACTGAGTGTTTATATACTCTCAGTGTCCACTATGCATCTATTATATGTTTGTATGTATGTACAACTTGAGTTTATAGTGTGTTGTAAGTAATATGGCTTTTATAGTTTATAGTCATTTGATAAAGTGTTACGGCCAGTAACCAAGTATTAATGTAATGTTTACTTAGCAGTTGGTAGACTATTTTACACTTCATTTTATTTTATGCATATGTCTATTTTTATTTTTATTTTAAGTTCAATTTGTATTTCTATTCTACATTCTTATGATTTTCATATTCCACTTACGTTAATATGTTTAATTTTAGTGAAGGACATTTTATATTTTTTTACAACAGCACATTTTGTATTATTGTGTGCCTTTAAGTAAGTAAGGAGTGAGCTATGCTCTAACAGGATTGGTTAATGTGCTCACCTGAGCCTATTTATACTGTTTTTAAAATTTTTGTACTGTTTCTGAAGAAGTTTGCACATTAGGCAAACGAAAAGCGCTTAAAATTAACAGTTAAATAAAAGCTTCGTTTTACTTTGGCAAGCAGTCGTGGCAGAATTTTTTACTTTGTTCATTGTTTAGTGTGCTTCAACAGTTTATCTTTTCCTTCAGAGCCTTAAACTGTCTGTCCCATTTGCTTAATTGCCAGTAAACCCTGTTGGAGAAGATGCAAGCTAAAGCAGAGGGAATCAAAAACAAGAATCTGAAGCAAGAGATGATAAACCTATCTGACCATTCTTTCCATGTTGTCACACACTCAGAAAAATGCAGTATGATGTTGTGGATGCATTTACAGGGTCTTGTAATACAGAAATATGTCTACCAGTGTTTAAACAAATATTCATAATGCCCCACTGAGCAAGGGCCTCCTGTTTTGACCCCCTGTTTAGGAAATTTACAAAAAATGGAAAGACTACTCAGTCTGTAAGGCAATTTTTTTTCAGACCCAAGTTCCTAGATTGAGCAGGAATTTCCCAACAAAGACTTGGCCTTCTCACCCTAAACAGGACAGTGCTAGACCTGACAACTGTGGGCCCTCAGAACCATGACATCCAGGGGGTCAGCTATGACTCATCTAGTCTGTCCCCTCCCTCAAGTTCACCCTATATCAGTACCCTCTTCCCTACCAACTCTTATTCTCCCTCAGAAAAATAAAAAAAAAACAAAAAAAAAACTTGGAGGCCACGTGTCCTTCACAAGAAATTGGGAAAAGTTCATCCACAGGTGAGTGTTAAATAAATCAGAAAAGGTTACAAATTACCTCTTTGTTTTGGAATGTCCTGAGATTGCATTCAATCAGTTCCCAAGGACCTAATGGCCCCTCCCATTTCTTGCATTAATTCATGAAAATATTAAATCTGAAGACTTCCAAGTTGGTTGCTCACTGAATGTTTCATTTCAGCTCTCACAGTGGGAAAACAAAACCTAAGAAAAGAAAAACAGTTAATTTGGCTTTTTGGGGTAAATTTCAGTTACTGGCTAGTAAGGGCACTGCCTGGACACCAGCAAAGAGGAAATTTAGAAAACCTGAAAGACACTCAACCACAAAGGGTGAGGAGAAAGCACTGGCTGGAAAGAATCCTGCAGTTGTTCAGGAAAAAAACAGTTTAAGCTCCAGCTCTGGTGCAAGACATGACTTCCAGTAATCTAGAGGGAAAATAGGTCAAATGTACTGAGGAATGATTAAAATAAATGAAACACAGAATGAGTATATCAACTCAAACAACAAAACTGGAAAAATGGAAGAAGCTTTAAACAGTTATTCAGATGAGCTGATAAAACTGCAAAAATCCAAGGTTAAAATGAAGAAAAGGCTGGCTAAATATGAGACTGCTCAAGGAGGGATGTTTCACAAAATGGTAGAATTAGAGGATAGACCACATAGGGAAAACTGAAATTTTCCAGTGTACCAGAGAAACTGGAAGCAACAGACTATATTAATTTTATGAAAGCACAAATAAGCAACTGGACTGGTATTCCACCACAGGAGTTGTTAATTGAAAGGGCAATGTTCCAAACCTGGCCATGAGAAACAGCTAAGACTTCTAATAGTAAAGATAAACGATGTGGCAACTAAGACTGAACTCTTTTAGAAAGCCTGGACTATTGCTCATTGAAAAGTGTACTAGAGCTAAGAAAGTTGCCCCATTGTTTACAAGACTGAAGGTATAAATTTTATTTATCTACATGTATTTATTTGCAATTATCAACAATTTTATTAACTTTGTAAATGCAATTTTAAAATTTAATATTATGGTAATAGCTTACAAATGATTAATTTTGTTTTAGCGGCTACATTGTTATACAAATATTTATCTGTTTATAATAACCATTTGTTAAACATTTAAATGCTTATTCTAAGTATATATTCATTTTGTACTGTTATTAGAATCAGGGCTCATTAAGACACTTTCTCACATTTTTTATAACTAGGACTTTTGATTACCGTAGATCTGCATTTGACCAGTATGTGCATATTCCGCAGATATCATCACATTTTATTAATTCTTGTTTATAACTTTTTGTGCAAACATGGACAACTTTAATAGCTACACTCATATTAGTGAGGGTTTGAATGCTACTTATTTTAGCTGGCTCAGATAGAGTAACTTCTGAATATTTTAAACGGTAGACTAATGTTAATTTTTTTTTTAAGAAACAGCAGAGCTAGATTACGTATATGCATGATTTTTGGACAGTTTAGCCTTTTTAGATTATAACTTTTTAATGCACAGTGCTTGAGCTTAACTAGACACACACTGAGATTTAGTGGCAGATATATTACATGTTTATATTGACTCCAATATTATAACATTAATACATTTTAAATAGGGTTCTGATTACACATTTTTTCTAGGGTTTGCAGACCTGAGCGGAAATCACTGCTGTGAGCATGAGCGACTGTTTTTCCACTAGATTTTCCATATATATTTCTTTATTTTTTTAAAGATTTCGAGTGTATTTTACTTTAAAAATTTTAATAGATTTAGCATTTAAGATGACCAGACCTGTGTGTGTGTGTGTATATATATATATATATATATATATATATATATATATATATATATATATATGCATATATATATTCTCAAGTGTTTGGTAGGTTTTTGTTTAGGATTTGTTTTTTGTACTGCATTTTCTTAAATAATATATATTGTTTTTAGCCCAGTAAAATGTACCCCAGGTTCAATAAAGTCCATGTATTTATGTACATGGCCAAGGCATACCTCTCAACCTGGAAACATCAAAAATCTGGACAAAGGTCCATGAAAAATTAGATACAAATCTGTATGCTGATTAAGATAAAATTTTGCATGCATAACTATGTAGTCCCACCCACTGCAATGGAATTGTGGGAAACCAACATTTAAATGCAAACTGAAGAACAGACAAACAAAATATCATCGCAAAACACAAAATAAGAAGAACAATAGTGTTTTATTACATTCACAAGACACTAGATTGCCATTTGGTCATACACAGTTATCGCACATGCTACAGGGCTTATAGGGCTGACAGGTGTTCAGTAGTACTTCTAATGTGAATGACAGCAGCAGATCTTGTGAAGTAGGGCAATGGGAAGTGTACTGAGTGGGAATGGCCTCCTAATACTTAAACCTACAGACACACACACACACACACACACACACACACACACACACACACACACACACACACACACACAAAGGCAGGTGATGTGATATTATAGCCCCCACCTCAGTAGTATTACACAATGGCACTTGCCTTCATGCTGGCACATACAACTGGTTACTACCGGTATGCCACTGTCCGCAGCAGGACATCACTCTATCCCATTCATGGTATCCATGTGTATGACTCACTCTCTGTGTGTCCCCCTGTGTCTCTCTATCACTGTCTGTCTCTCTCTTCCCCACATCTATGTGTGTGTATGCTTCATATATTGTTATATGTTGCCCATATATATGTCTGTGTATCACAAGCAACAGATGCAGATATATCACATATGGGCCACCTACAGCTAGCTGAGGGTAATCCTGTCTGATGGGTGTGTGTAGAGACAGTTAAGGTGTACATAGCTATATGCAAAGACATATATGCACAATACAGGTATATAGTCTGATGTGGGTTCCAACATGGCCTGTGATTCTTTAAGTGTAGGAGCATGCCCAGTATGACCTTCTATAGTGAGAGTGGGACTCCAGTCCAGAGACAGTTGTCCTCCAGTCTGGGATTTTGTGTGCTACAGCTATACTTCTCAAAAGTAAACAGGACTTTCCTAGAGGTACTGGGTTTTTTTTAGCAGACATTTTCTGACGTATCTGAAGTCTGACACTGGAATGTATTGTATAACTACCTGGTGACAGACATCCTCAGATCATCACAGTGCTTTACCAGAGGAATACAAGATGTATGATGCACAGACCAATATTATGAGCCTGACTATATACATTCCTGCCCAAAAAGGCCAGTTGAGAGGAGTGGCTACAGCCGGTTGACTGATGAAGCTGTGTAAACAGTCCAGCAACTTGGTGATATATTGGCTGGGGATCTCCTGGTTATGTGGTATTCTTCTTACCTGAAAAGTCATATCCTGGTGAGGGCCTCATACCTCTCAACTGTATATTTTTTGACAGATTGTCCAGGTGTTTATCTAAAAGTTCTGTCCAGTCTACATAAACTTGAGTTTTTATGGTAAGTTAGTTGCATATAATTGAAGACTGCCATTACAAAATAATGACAGATATTAATGTTTCAGACTTCATGACCTCCAGACAATTCCTGTTAATGCAAAACCCCTTATTCTATCAATTTGTTCAGTATGTAAGGGCAATATTTACAACACGTGTCTATCATTGGGCATTTGTCCCACTTTTTTATGACCTTGTCCAGATGTCTTGCTGTCAGAGGTTGGCGGTATGGGTGTGGGTACAGAGTGCATTCTACTGTGCAGAAATGTCAATTATATGTATAGTATATGCCACATAGCACTGTGACTTCCAGGTATGTCAGTGGCAGAGCAGTACAGAGTAATGTGGTGAACCACTGACAGACAGGTTTGTATAAGTTGATAGGTTGCTATAACATTAGTAGGGTATTGGCCCTGAAGCCCTTATAACCCATGCAGATGAGAGTGCAGCCTATGTTACAACATGTCAGCACACAGATCCCCTGTCCAGCAGGGACATAGGCGGGATCACAGGACGGTATTTTGTGTTTCCCATGCACTTATACAGGGAGCACATCACTAAGGGTATTGAGGCACGTGGCTTGCTGTTGAGAGGGAGTGTATTCCACAGATGGAAGAGTGTGTGGTACATGTATCTGTCACACCAACAAACCGTACTGATTTCACAGCCCAGGTTGATGCTGCACCTACAGGTTGATGTAGTGGGCCTTGAGTTCCAGATGTGCAACAGTCCAATCATGGCAGGGTATGGGTTGCTTTGTATGCCAGACAGGGGTCACCTCAGCAGAGTCTGTATGGAATGGGGTAGAAGGACAGTGCTGTTAGCCTGTGTAGGGTAGGTGTTTGGGGTAAGGCCTTGGTGTTTGCAAGACCCTGGTGTGTGGAGTCTACATGGTCTGTGGTGTGTGTAGGTTTTGGAGTTCTCATGTGATTTTGCCTCTGAGGTGTCCATTGTTTGGGTTTTTGTATTGTTGTGGACCTCCACTTACATGGGTGTGTGTTGTGTATTTGTAGGTAATGTTGATGTTTACTGACTCCATACACTGCATGGCACCTATGTTACTGCACAATCTGTTCTGGTGTGCACATTCTCCATTTGTCTGGCCAGTGGTTCCCCTTCCCCTTATGTGTGTCTCTTTGTCTTTCTGTAGTCCAGTCACAGGCTTTGACCACAGTGGTTGCTATGTATTTGTAATTCTGATGTGGGCAGGGTACATGCAGTTACATCACACACAAGGTTGTGGACTTCACACCTCTGAGTGTACCTATTTAGCAGGTTGTCCATCATTGCACCACTCCATTTGCTGTGGTCCGTAGATGGTTTGTGTTGCTATATGTTATTATGAGGCTACATGTGGGCCTAGCTGTCATACCATCACAGACTGACATCTGGACAGGCCCAAATATGACAGTCAGACAAAGGCCCACAGATGGGGACAGGGTGTTAATGTTTTGCCAAACATAGACAGTTGGAAGACTGGTTTGGTAATTGCTTTTTTGCTCTTAAGGGTATGACATCTGCTTCCCCACTGTCTGCCATTGCTGTTTTGACATGACCCTCTGTTGTTTTGCAAATAGTTGACAGGCAAAGGAAATGTTAGGACAAGCAGAACAGATATACAAGGCATACTTGTGCTCCTAGTTCCGCTGTGGCGACCCCTAACCGGGAAAAGCCGAAAGACACAAACAAACTTGTGCTCCTTCTGTGACAACCTGTGTCATTCCAGGGGTATGGCTGTTGGACAGTGACATATTTTCAGTGCTGACACAGAAAGGTGGCAACCTTTTATAAATTGGCAGTACACTGACCTTCAGTTACCTGTTGTCCTCCTAGGCACCATACCTCTCAACTTCTGAGAGCTAGACATCTGGAAAAAGCCATAAGTAATTGGGGGACAGAGGCCTAAATATAGGGACCATTTTTAAGTTTTAGCCTTACAAACCTAGAAAGGTGATTCAATAATAGGTTTTACATTAGCATGCATCTTTCAATAGGGTATGAAGTCCGACACTACAATCTGTCATTATTTTCTGACCTTAGTCTTGTGTGATTTGTCAATGAATTGCCAGACAACCACTATTTTATGACATACACACCACAAATATGATGCAAACCTCTGGACATTCTGCAATAGGTCTGTACAGTTGAGAGCTAGGGTAGGCACTCTGTAGGTTACTCCAAGGTGTGTACTGTCCATATGTGTGGCCCCCTGTCCATGACTTCTCCAACTTTCCTGCATTAACAGATATTGATGTCTAAACAGTGTGTACACCTCCTACTATAGGTATAGCTAACATGCAGAATAGTTGGCACTGCAGTTCTTGGAACATGGCCCTGTCAACCACAGTACTGTACCTAGGCCACTATGACACAAAAAAGCCGGGAGTAAGTGCTGGCCCCATCCTGACAGTATTATCTACACATATACATAGCTCATTGACCCCTGCATATTGTGGCCATGCAACAAGTTATCATGTTGACTGGGACAACCCTGGCTATGTGTGCTCTGCTGCTATTTCCCTACAAACATACGTTACCTGCATTTCTATGGCAATATGGGTGTGGGGGGCACACCTGTCAACTGTACACATTTGCACAGACTGTGCTGATATTTGCTTTACATTTTGGTTCAATTTAGCATAGTATTTTGCCCTGTCTTGGAGGCTAGTGGCATACATTTGAATTTCAGACTTCTTACCCTTCAGAGCCTTACTGCAACTGCAAGATCTGCTGTGCTATCACTGCATAAGTCTGTAGGGGGGTATTTCATCATTATTGCCATTTGTGAGCCTTTGCCAGACATTTCTTTATGGTTTTCTATGGCTGACTTGCTGGGTGAGGCTGAGGGGGGTATGGGACCCCCATGCTGACATCCATGCCTGTGACCTATGACCCCCCCAGTTAGTTGGCCCCCACATATATTGCAGTGGGATTTGTCACCTTAGGTATTGCTGCATAGTGTGCGGAAGCCAGTATTGGCCAAACATTTCCTGGTGTCCCACATAGCTGTCAATTGTCTGCTGCTATCCCAGTAGGCAACCCCATTCCCTTGCATGCATCCCACAATACAATAGATATGCTACCAGAACATACTACTCCATTCATTTATTGTTAAGAAGACTGACTTACCTTGTGCCAGCAGCAGTTGTGAGGATAGTGCTTGAGGGCTTCCTATATCGGATGCACGTAGCACGTTGCCTATACATGGTAAGGTATGGTAGTGTGATGTGTGTGGCATCCATTTTACTGTGTGTGTGAGTTGGAGAGAGGTGTCAGTCCCTGGGTCCCTACAGTGTCAGTGTGTGTGTGCTATGCATTGCCTCTTTGCCAAGGTCAGGGCATACTGGGCATGCTTCTCTTGCCTACAGGAGCTGGCTCAGTGGGTTCCTCCTCCGAGTCCCTCTGTGCCTGTGGGGAACTTGGCAATAGTGGGGGGCTATGTGGCCCTTCCCCATGCTCTTCCTGCTGCAGCTGTTTCCGCAGGATCATATTGTGTAGCATGGCACATACTATGAACATGTGTGCACATGTAGCTAGAGAGTACTACAGGGCTCCACCAGATATGTCAAGCAGCAGAACCATGACTTGAGCATCCCAAAACACATGCTCTATAATGATCCTGGTTTGTGCGTGTGCCTCATTATGGCATTCTTGTGTGTGTGTGTGTGTGTGTGTGTGTGTGTGTGTGTGTGTGTGTGTGTGCGTGTCCGTGTGTGTGCGTGTATGTATATGTGTTTGTGTGCGTGTGTGTGTGTGTGTGTGTGTGTGTGTGTGTGTGTGTGTGTGTGTGTGTGTGTGTGTGTGCGTGCGCATTTCTGATAGGTGTCATCATCCACGGCTCCAGTGCATAGCCAGCATCCCCCACCAGATGGCCATATGGGATGTCCTCTCTGGCAAATCCCTGGTACAGCTGTGAGGAATGCCAGATGTGGGAGTTGTGATAGCTTCCAGGGCTGCCAGCACACACATTAATGATAATGCCCTGCACATTGCACATGACCTGGCCATTGATGGAGTGAAAGCCCTTGCAGTTTACTTAGACGCTACCCTGTTCACCAGGTGGTGCTTCGATATGGATGTGCACCTATGGCACCCAGTACCTCTGGGTAGTCTGCTACATGGTGGAAGAGGTGCATATTGCTGATCCTCTCCTCATGGGTGCGGGGGAAGTAAATGTGGTCACCGGCATGTGGTAGCATGGCATCCAGGAACTGGTGGAGTACCCTGGATGCAGATGCCTATGAGACCACCATGATGTCCCCAGTAGGTCTTTGGAAAGTACCTCTAGGTAGTATTCTTAAGGCTACACATACCTTGGTATCCACTGGGATGGGTTCCCCTCTGTTGGCTCTGGATCTGAGGTAGGGCTGGCACAGCTCGATAAGTTGCTGATACATGTCCCTGTCCACCTTGTAGCACTGTAGTATCTCCAGATCATGTAGACCCTGGTAGGTTACCCTGGGTTTGAACACTCTTCTCCTCCTCCTCAGTCTAGGGCAGTTGTCAGCATTATCCTACTCACCGCCCTCAGCCTCTAGCACATACTGATGTATCAAAGCGACAGCAGCCCCTAACATTTTGTCGGTTAAAATTCCCCTGATTGTGTACACCAATGGTGCAGAGTTTGTGGGAAAACCAGACTGAAATGTGTTGGCATAGTTCATGCTGTTCTGCTGCAGATGCTGCCTGTATGATTGGCTGACTATGATACATTCCAGCTGCCAGCTATATTATTTGTACTTCATTGCTTTTGTTCTGCTATTTCCCATTTTTTTCTTTTCCCTTCCCATTTCTGCCCTTTTTAAGCCCTCTGGTGTGCCACACAAACCCACTGCCCAAATGTAAACAGTTCTGCTATTTCTGTTTTTATTTTATTTAAGAGCCGGTGCATGCCGCGCAAACCCGTTTAGCTAAAGTAAACACTTTTAAGCAGAAATGGCCCTCCCCTGGATGCGAACACAATCCTCATTTCATGGAATAAGTAAATACAGCCTCAGACACACACCCTTGCTTAGCTGTGCTTATCTAAGCTCAAATGGAAGCTGTGCATACACCAAGCATGACACCCCCCCCCCTTTTCATGTCAGCTGCTTCTCCTGCTTACACCACTGCCTTATAGCTCCTACATGGTTAGGTGCATCCAGACAATGGTCTCCCATTTTGCTATTCACTAAATTTTGCTCATTTGCATACCCCACTGCCTTAGTCCCTTGTTACACCACTACACCAGTGCCTTTCTCCTTAGCAACCAGTGTTACCTGTTATTGTTTTCATTCTGCATGCTACCCACTGTAATGGCAAAATGCAGATTTTACTTAAAAATTGTCTTTTCACTTTTTTTAAATTTTTTGCACGATCTCATTTGTGCCGCTGCACTACACTTAAATGGCTGAAATTGGCCAAAAAAAAACCCTTTTATGTTGCTACTTTTGCAACTGTTTTCCATGCCAGTGGCCATATTTCTGGCCATTGGCATGCCTAATAGTCATAATACATGCTTTACTTTGAGCTGTCATGCCCCCATTTTTATTTTTGCAGAAATGTACACGGTCAATAACCAAATGCATTTCTGCAACAGACACTGTTCTGGCACGGATGCCTGCCTGCTTACTAAATCGCTAATTCACCTTATTTGCATGGTTTTCACAGCAAATGAGGTAATTAGCATTATTCAGTGGTGTCTGTGCCAGAATATGCTGGCAGGCTCGTGCACGCCCCTAGCCTTGTTTACTGAATCGCTCGGCAGCCGTATTCCATGCAGAAGCTGCTACACTATTCTGGCATGGGAAAAATGCTTTATGGAATCCCGGGGCTTATCTCTATCTAACAGTTATAAAATATCACTAGCTTACACGTTTTTCTCCTAATAATTGGTACAAGGTCACAAATATCTTGACATTTTGCTGGTTAAGCAAGATGTTTTTTAGGGCAGCTTTTGGCAGCAATAGCTGGTACAGCCCTTTTATTAAGTTTAGCACATTATATGTTTTATAAAATTATTGACATAAGTAATGAGTGTTGCAGTAACATTACATATTGTAACGAATAAGTTGTAATATGATGCATACATTAAAACACTCATAGTAAAAAGTAAGCTGTAGCAAACTTTTGATAATATTACAATTAACATTACATACTGTCATGGCAGCTTTCAGGCAGTGAATGTGTGCAGAATACATGTGTAAGCCCATATTGTGGCAGTCTAGAAAGTCTCTTGGATGAACAGTAATGAATGCACATGTAGAACATAATTCAGAAAACTGTCATTTTAACAACAGTTTCTTAACACTGCTACATGGGATGCATTGCACTGGTTCATATTTTTAGGCTTACTAAATATGTATTTACATGTAACTCAAAGTGGCTGCATATAAATTGAACATTAGGAGTCTCAGTAGATTTATGTATTTGTCATTTTTTAATTTTATTTTTTCTTTGAACTGAAAACAAGACTAAGCTCGGAAACAGTCATATTGAAATAATAATAATCCCATTTTTTAACCAGGTAAACCACTGGACAAACAGTCCATTTTCAGGGGCATCCTGGGATCAATATCTGGTTAATGTCACGCAGGAGGCGAATAAGGGCTAAGGGAATGCTGTCAAAGAAAAGCACATTACTGTACCAGTCTTTGAAAATTTCACTAGTGTTGAGTAGATTTGCTATCAAAAATAATATTTTTGGAAATGATGTAATTATAATAGTCATGGAAGAACCCAGCCTGTAAGTTTCTAAAGACTGATGATTACAAGATACAGGACTGCAAAAACTTTTACCTTCATGAAACGTATTTAAATGAATGTAAAATGCAATAGTTACAGTGGCATAGGATACATGATTTTCTTTCATGTTTTAAGATAGTAAAATACTATGCCAGGCTTTATAAACCTAAACAATAGATGTTTATCACAGTATTCGCTGTTGTGATCCTCACATTTGGGGATATCCTGCACACAGGTAGCCCATGGGCAACTCATCTTCCAGAGGTTTACCCAACCCCAAGGACTCAGATGATGCCCTCCCACAAATGCATAACTATATCGGTGGTACAAAGGAGGTATCAGCTGATGCCATCTTTGGATCCTTCTTGCAGTGCAGTGCAGTGAGCACAGCTGTACACTTCTCCCAGCACTCAGTCCATTGGCCTTCTTTCTGCAACAGTTAAGTACCCCGTGGGGATTTTTTCTGTTATCTAATTACCTGCTTGATTTGTGCTTCTCTGATACTGAATCGATTTCTTAACAGTGTTTGTGTTAAAGTTAATTGTGTGGTGTGAAGGAAACAAATCCTCCACAAGAATTTCCATACCATTTTTTCCCCCATCTCTTGGATTCCTGTCTGCATTGTGCTTCTTTCACCAGCAGTTGTCAGTCTCTCCAAGAGTTTCCATACAGAAAAGGGAGTGTGCCTATTTCTGAGCCACCATGGTGTCTGTCTAAGCCTTCTACCTAAGAAAACAACATACAAGTGGAGTACCTCAGGGTTCAGTCCTGGGACCGCTCTTGTTTGGCATCTACTTCTCTGAAGTACAGGCCAATGCTAAGGGACTCTGGCTAACAAAGTTCGCAGATGACTGCAAACTGGGAGCCATTATTGAATCCCCAAATGATGTGGATATTCTACAAAAGGGCCTTACAGAAACAGATGCTTGGTGCCAGAGCCATGGGCTCAAGCTCAATGCCAATAAATGTATAGTTATCCCTTTTGGGAAAAAACATGTACCCGTGAATTACCACATAGGTGGCAGTACAGTAAACACTGAAAGTGTGATAAGAGACTTAGGGACAACAGGTGGACAGTGGTCTCACCTTTGATAACCACATCGCCACAACAGTCAGGAAATCCTTCTATGTGGCACACCTCATCACTAAGGGCTTTTCATCCAAAAAAAGGAGGTCATTGTCCCACTGTATTCATCCCTCATTAGACCCATTATAGACTACAATGCCCCGTTTGGTATGTACCTCTCAAGACATCTGCAACAACTGGAAAGGCCGCAGAAAAACCTCACTAAAAGAATCATAGGTCTAAAGCAGATGCCCTATGCTGACCGTCTAAAAATATCGTCTACTCAGAGGCGATCTCGGCTTAACATACAAGGCCATGTCAAACCCAGAGCTGTTGAGCATGCTACACTTAAAGAAATCCCAATCCCTCAGAACCAGATGCTCCAGGAATCTAAACCTTGTCATCACAATGAACAAAGTATGCTGGAGGGATAGGTTCCTGACCCAGAGACTCCCCAGACTCTGGAATAGACTGCCCATACATGTCAAGCAGAGAGCCTCTTTGGCCCTCTTCAAAGGGAACCTTGACGATTTGATGGGAGATAGGAAATTCACCCCAGGGATCACGTCAGTCGCCCTGCTAGATGGGGGGGGGCAGGGAAGTAAATATTGTGGGAAGAAATAGCCAGGGAATTATGGCTAGGCTTGTATAGGCCTTAGGGCCGATAGCCTAGTACCAACCTATGAACCTATACCAATAAGAGAGAAGCATTTGGAAGCCAAGAGCATGTCAAATAACTTGTGTTTGCATGAGCCCATAGCATTTTGCTAACAGATGCTTTCAGAACCTATCTACAGTGTTGGTTTTGCTGAGGCCTGTGGCAGGTCTGCTGTTCATCTGCTTATACCATGTTTTTTTCACGCATCTTCCTGGACTGACATATCCAGCATGCCTCCTGAGGCCAAAGGTTCTTCTGCTTCAAAGTCCTGTATTGATATCTCAGAAAGAGAAGGCAATATCCCCACTATCACTGTATGCCAGAAGCTTCCCAGTGACCACATCAATGATATGTTCCTTGCCCAAGTCCCAGTGCCTTTCAGTGAGGCAGTTCCCGAAGCCCTGAAGCACACAATAGTGTCTGTCAGCTTACCTTAGCCTAGGCTAGGAAGTGAATCCTTAGCCAAGCTGACAGAGTACTTTATGTCCTCTTTTGAGTTGGGGGACACACATGGATATATCTGAAGTGGCTAGGGCCCCTTCAAAAAAGTCGATCCCCTGCAAGGGGAATGCAATATCCATGACTTTAAAAGCTGATGAGCTGGAATATGTGAGCTGGGTTTCATCTCTTTAGAACACTATGTTTCTGAAACCAAATGCACCCTGTCCTCTGCTTCACTCCTAGAGGATTATTTCTTTGTTGAGAGATATATCACAATGGAGGATTTCCAAAGGGTAAATTAAAAAATATTCTGAAGCCTAGCAAATGTATACAGCTTATACTAGCTTGCCTGAACCTAAAACTCTATCTGTCCCTTCAGTGTTAGATGTCCTAGAAGATGCATTCAGTAATGCATTTCTGGAACCTAACTCCCTTCCCCATGCTGCTAGGAAGCCTGACTAGTTTTATAGGGTCACAAATTCCAATAAATATCTTTATAGGGATGCCTTGATAGATACAGATATGGTTTTCCTGGATCCCAGTAAAGGGAGCTGCCTTGGTTACAACCAATAATTTATTCCTAATGATAAAGAGAAGAGGGCATTCTACAGATTTTGGACAAAAAGTATCCCCCTCTACTATCTTTTCCTTCAGAGCCTTAAACTGCCTGTCCCACTTGCTTAATTGCCAGTAAACCCTGTTGGAGAAGATGCAAGCTAAAAAAGAGGGAACTGAAAACAAGAATCTGAAGCAAGAGATGCTAAACCTATCTGACCTTTCTTTCCATGTTGTCACGCACTCAGAAAAATGCAGGCATGATGTTGTGGATGCATTTACAGGGTCTTGTGATACAGAAATATGTCTGCCAGTGTTTAAACAAATATTCATAATGACCCACTGAGCAAGGGCTTCCTGTTTTGACCCTCCCCCCATTCAGGAAATTTACAAAAAATGGAAAGACTACTCAGTCTGTAAGGCAATTTTTTTTCAGACCCAAGTTCCTAGATTGAGCAGGAATTTCAAAACAAAGACTTGGCCTTCTCACCCTAAACAGGACAGTGCTAGATCTGACAACTGTGGGCCCTCAGAGCCATGACACTGAGGGGGATCAGCTATGACTCACCTAGTCTGTCCCCTCCCTCAAGTTCACCCTATATCAGTACCCTCTTCCCTACCAACTCTTATTCTCCCTCAGAAAAATAAAAAACAAAAAAACTTGGAGGCCACGTGTCCTTCACAAGAAATTAGGAAGAGCTCATCCACCATTGAGTGTTAAATATATCAGAAAAGGTTACAAATTACCTCTTTGTTTTGGAATGTCCTGAGATTGCATTCAACCAGTTCCCATAGACCTACTGGCCCCTCTCATTTCTTGCATTCATTCAAGAAAAGATTAAATCTGAAGACTTCCAAGTTGGCTGCTCACTGAGTAACTGTTTCATTTCAGCACTCACAGTGGGAAAACAAAACCTAAGAAAAGAGAAACACTGAATTTGGCTTTTTGGGGTAAATTTCAGTTACTGGCTAGTAAGTGCACTGAATAGGCACCAGCAAAGAGGAAATTTAGAGAGCCCAAAAGACAATCAACCACAAAGCACTGTTTGGGAAGAATCCTGCAGCTGTTCAGGAAAAGACATAGTTTAAGCTCTAGCTTTGGTGCAAGACATGACTTCCAGTAATCTAGAGGAAAAATAAGTCAAATGTGCTGAGAACTGATTAAAATAAATGAAACACTGAATGATTATAATAACTCAAACAACAAAACTGTAAAAAAGGAAGAAGCTTTAAATAATTATTCAGATGAGCTGATAAAACTGCAAAAATCCAAGGTTAAAATGAAGAAAAGTCTGGCTAAATATGAAACTGCTTAAGAAGGGATGTTTCACAAAATGGTAGAATTAGAGGACAGACAACATACGGAATACTGAGATTTTCCACTGTACCAGAGAAACTGGAAGGAACAGACTGTATTCATTTTATGAAAGCACAAATAAGCAACTGGACTGGTATTCTACCACAGGAGTTGTTAAATGAAAGTGCACATCATGTGTATGTTCCAAACCTGGCCATAAAAAAGCAGCTAAAACCTCTAATAGTAAAGATAAACTATGTGGCAACTAAGACTGAACTCTTTTAGAAAGCCTGGACTATTGCTCACTGAAAAGTGTACTAGGGCTAAGAAAGTTGTCCCATTGTTTACATGACTGAAGGTGTGAACTTTATTTATTTACGTGTTTATTTGCAATTATGAACAATTTTATTAACTATTAACTTTGTAAATATAATTTAATATTATGGTAGTGGCTTACTAATTATTAATTTTGTTTTAGCGGCTACATTGGTATACAAATGTTTATCTGTTTATAATAACCATTTGTTAAATATTTAAATGCTTATTCAAAGTATATATTCATTTTGTACTGTTATTAGGATCAGGGCTCATTAAGACACTTTCTGACATTTTTTATAACTAGGACTTTTGATTACCATAGAACTGCATTTGAGCAGTATGTGCATATTCCGCAGATGTCATCACATTTTATTAATTCTTGTTTATAACTTTTTGTGCAAACATGGACAGCTTTAATAGCTACACTCATATTAGTAAGGGATTGAATGCTACTTATTTTAGTTGGCTCAGATAGAGTAACTTCTGAATATTTTAAATGGTAGACTAATGTAAATTTTTTTTAAGAAACAGCAGAGCTAGATTCCATATAGCACATGCATAATTTTTGTGACAGTTTAGCCTTTTTAGGTTATAACTTTTTAATGCACAGTGTTTGAGCTTAACTAGACACACACTGAGAATTAGTGGCAGATATATTACATGTTTATATTGGCCCCAATATTATAACATTAATACATTTTAAATAGGGTCCTAGTTTACACATTTTTTCTAGAGTTTGTAGACCTGAGCGAATATCACTGCTGTGAGCATGAGCAACTGTTTTTCCACTAGATTTTTCATATATTTTTATTTTTTTATAGATTTCCAAGTGTATTTTACTTTAAAAAATTGTAATAGATTTAGCATTTAAGATGAACCTACCTCTGTGTGTGTGTGTGTGTGTGTGTGTCTCTATATATTCTCAAGTGTTAGGTAGATTTTTGTTTAGGATTTGTTTTTTGTACATTTTATTAAATAATATATATTGTTTTTAGCCCAACAAAATGTACCCCAGGATTCAATAAAGTCCATGTATCTATGTACATGGCTCAGGCATACCACTCAACCTCTCAACCTGGAAACATCAAAAATCTGGACAAAGGCCCATGAAAATTAGGTACAAATCTGTATGCTGATTAACATAAAATATGCATGCATAACTATGTAGCCACACCCACTGCAATGGAATTGTGGGATACCAACATTTAAATGTGGACTAAAGAACAGAAAACCAAAATATCATCACGAAACAGAAAATAAGAAGAACAATAGTGTTTTATTACATTCACAAGACACTAGATTGCCATTTGGTTATAAAAATGAGCTGCATATTAACTTAGTTTTGTGTACATGAACTTAATCCCATAGTCACTACTTTTGTACTGCACATTCCCAGGAATTTA
The DNA here is from genome assembly GCF_019279795.1 of Protopterus annectens. NCBI lineage: Eukaryota > Metazoa > Chordata > Ceratodontiformes > Protopteridae > Protopterus > Protopterus annectens. The sequence goes on along the minus strand of NC_056725.1, from coordinate 1,377,797,084 downwards.
CCATGTCACAAATCGGCCAGAATGTCTTGACTTCATGGAATAAAAAATAACTTACAGAAAATTTCTGTCATCATGCATCAGCTACAATCTAGCTAGGTAGCAATACTGAAAGCAAGTTACTGGGAATTCAGTGATAATGAAGGAAACTTTTTTTTTTACTACACTCTTTGTGGGGTTTTAGCTAGAGACGAAAGGATCTAGTTTGCTAAACAGTGGTTGTGTTAATACAAATAGTGCTTTGCTAACAAAACATGAGTATACTATGCTTGGCAGAAGATGACAGAACACTAGTTATTAATGAATCGCAAGCATAACACATACAGCATTTCTGACAGGCTGTGATATATAATAGACAACACACAACACTTACTGTAAATGCGCTAGTATCTACATGATCCAGCATATAGCTTCCTATCCTCTTTCAGCTCCGAGCTCCAGCATTTCAAAATAAGATGCAAAATATGTTATACAGCTATACTTTAACATGTTGCCTTTCCCTTCAGCAAACAGCATACTGGAGGATTTAATAAATACAATTTCCCCCCCAGCAACACAAAGAAAAACTTACCAACTAGCCTAATTCCAGGTCTACAACAAAATTAATATAAGTTTCAAAGTGAAGCATAGGCTAGCAAAACAAAAACTGAAATGTATTCAAAGACTATTATTAACATTTTTTATAGTAAAGTAATATTTATTTTGCATACATTCAGGTAAGAGAAAAAACTGAAGTGCTACTTCTGTTAAAATGCTTGAATTAGATTGCAAATATTACCAATTCCTGATCTTGGTGTTTTGCCAGGAAACATGTTCCTTCTTGCCATGAGTTAATAAATCAAAGGCCATGCTATGATCAGTTTCTTAGCAGTTGAATACATCTGCAACACATGGCTAAATTCACCGGTTATTCTTTCATGGTCCGAATTCCCAAACACAAACAACCTTACATTGTTTTATTACAAACTTAGATTCATTTGGCGAGGATATAAACAGAAGACCCATTTTCTACACTAGACTAGTTCAAAACAGCCCACAGATAGATTAACATCATCCAGGGTGAAACTGCCTACCTCCAACTGCTGTTCCTGGATGTCACACGAATCACGATCATTCATTCCATATAATATGAGTCTATGGCTCAAAAACAATTTGTTTTCTTATCTTTCTTTATATTTATTTTACCTGCTGGAGGTGCAGGAGGAGCCGGGGGCAGAAGAAGAACTTAAGAAATACATTTTTTCATGACCGGGAATGGGATTCACCACCACACAGCTCTGAGTCTGACAAGAACTTGTTCTGCTGCTACAGGGTTGCTGTCGCTGACTCCTGCTGCCTTCTAAGTTCTAACTTCTAACTAAACTAAAAAAAAACAAATTATTTCAAGTTAAAGCAAAAAACAATGCCTGCCTTTGCCTGCGTGTGCTCAGCAGTCAGCAGCTATCACTATCATCAGTGCTCAGGCTTCTCTTCACTCTGACTCATCTCGTGTGTATGTGTCCTGCCCCTCTCTTGATTCTCTCTGTTACAGGCTTGCAGCGTGTGAGACGTGACCACTGATGAGTCCAGCAACAGCAACACACGTGCTGCAAATAAACATAAACTCAGTTACTCAGCCCAGAGCAGCCCTCAGTCGAATTCTGACAGGCTGGCAGGCTGATTACAAAGCTAACATCACCATGCACACCTCTGCATGTGATGATGTCAACCCAAAAAGCCAAAAAAAAAAAAAAAAAGCCGCAAATTTCTTAAATTAAGGGGTGCCACTAGCTATGCTTAGCACTGCACACTCATGTATTAAACATCCTCTAGATAACTAAAAAATCTAAAAATAGAAACCAGATGTGTTCAGTTGTTGTAGTTCTGCAGTGCTTAGCACACAAACCCACACAGTAAAGCTGGGCTACACTTACAAGCACCTTCACAGTATATCTGAAGATATACAAGTTCTCTTCACTATCCTAGTGGCTACACAGGCTAAGTCATGACCAACAGTGTAGTAGGTCCCGGGTTCAAGCCCTGGGCATAATACCTTTTACATATAGTGCTGTGAAACTGTCAGGTGACTGAAACATCAGTTGACTTAATTTAAATAATTGTTACATTTAGAAAAAGTGCACAATGCTAAGCATCACTTAAACATGGTCAACAGTCTCTTCCTGTTTACACATTGCTAAGCATCTCTTAAACATGTATTTGCGAGATGCTAAGTGATGCGGCACATTTTTGAAAGTTACAATATGACATGCAAGGGCAGGAATGCAGCCTATTTAAAGGCCAATAGGCAGGAATTTCACATTATTCCCTGGAACCTGACCTTGACTGTGGGTATGGCTGCTGTCATGGGGGAAGGTGTGCGCTTTGGGGCACAAAGGTGGGGTATGCAGGAGTCCAGGGTTTTTACTGGACTCCTGGTAGAATGCTATGGACCCTGGCTGCTGCAGGGTGACTAACAGAGCTCCAAGTGTAAGTCTGTGGACTGGGATAGTTTGGCCAGAGACCTAACAAGTACAACTGGTATCCCACACTGGTGAGCAATGCTGTCACCATTACGATGACCTGTATCATAGGAAGAGTGGAACCTTGGATACCTGGATCCAAGAAGCAAGGGATGGGCATAGCCCATAGATATGTAAGTATGTTTTCTAGTAATTTATAAATATACAAGCTGAATCTGTGCAAAACTGTTTCCTTCTCTTACCACAGCTGCAGAAGAGATGGCTTGCAATGTCCAGTCCCATGCAAGGCATTTGGCCAGGATGAGGCACGCACATGGTATGTAAGAAAATCAATAAAGTAATAACTTAATGCATAACTTAATAATAAAGTAAAGACTGATATTGCAGTCTTAACAGTCATGTATGAAATACCTGGGGCATCACAGATTTTTATTAATGTGTTGATGCAGATCTAAACTGGTAAAGCAAGTTAAAGCAAGTAAGCATGCAGTACTGTGTAGCATAGCTTCCAACCATTAGTTAATGTTGTGGTCTACCCATATTAAGTGTCAATGTTGTGTTCTGCTCATTTTGTCTGATATATGTTGTAGGTTGCAGTCAGTAAATTAATACGGTAAATATGTAAGTTAACGGAACTCCTACACAGCTATGCATGTGTGTAAATGCCAGATTTGAAACAACATGAATCAATAAAGTATAAAATGAGACGGTGCTCTGATAATTTATTTTTTCAAATAAAATGTTCATTATTCCTGTAATCACGGCTTGTGGGTTCTAACCCAACACCAGCCAACTGAGAAATGTCCAGCTGTCAAGTGTAATCAGTGTACACAAACATACCTCTCAACTCTCATGGTTTTTGTAGAATGTACTGAATATTGCCCCATATGTCTGGTCCTCTGATTTGCAGATATATAACATCACTTAACAGATTTGCCATTAAATTGCATTTTATCAGAGCACATTTTGACTATTGTATGAGCACACTGTGTAAGAATGTTCCATGCCGTTGTGAGTTTGTACCACCATTATGTATGCCTTAGCCCATAATGTCCCATGCTAAGAGGTTGAGAGGTATGTACGTGGAACATCATATATGCAATATAAGCAGTTAGTGGTCTCACAAGTGAAATCTAACATATCTAGAAGCATGTATCTGTAGTCTGTTTAGTTATATTATATGTGAAGTTACTAATGTTCTTTTTTCTCTCACCCCACCCCTTCTCTTCTTTTATTTATTTAATCAATATATTTATTATTATCATTTTATATTATCATATTATTTGTTATTACATCTTATGTTGGCCTTATATATAATTTAATTTTGCTTTGCTGTTAAAAAAACTTTCATTTACGTTATTTATTGTTCTGTTCCTCATTATATTACTTTCAATTTCTTTCCATTACTCGTTATTGTTTTCTCTTATGTTATTACTTACATTTGTTTGGGTTATGTTCATTTTTCCTTTGTTTATATTTCATTTACCACAGCACTTCAAGGTAGGCCAGTTCCCAGTGATCCACCTACCTTGGCTCCCCCGGCAAAGACACCGGGGCCCAGAACATCTGGGCCGCAGCTTGGTGGGGCCCCCTCTGCTGCCACTGCACTACCTGCTACATCAGGAAGTTCCTCCCCACAGGCTGGGTGTGTGCCCCCCTTTGGGAGTGGAAATAGAGGGGGTGTGTTCATCACCTAAGACCAACTACCATGCATGGCGCGTAGGCTTTGGCGCCAAACTGTTGTTGTATAAGCCTACGCCGGATGGAGAACATGCTGTTCACCTGGTGGGACAGTGTGGCCTCAGGTGCTGGTGTCTACCACTGCCTCCACAGGAGCAGTGAAGGTGCAGTGCTAACAGTCTCATATATGAGGACTTGAGTCACACTGCTACCATATTTGACATCCATGGGGCTGGTATTCCACAACACCCTCCCCAACCAAAGTGTCCACCCCCTCTTGTGTCTTACACCAACCCTGTCTGCTGTCTTCTCTGTCTTGTCAGAATGCAAAAGTTTCCTCACTTTCCCAACTTACCTTCACCACATGTACCTATGTCCCTTCCCCCAACATTCCACTCACCTGTCCCAAAAAAAAAAATAGTCCCATACATAGCTCTCCATTTCACACACATGTCCACTGGACACACTTAATTTGGTCCAATTGGCTTGACAACGCCCTTATGTTGTCGTCAACCCTCTCTCTGGGGGTGGCAGTCCAAATTCAGCTAAAAAAGTTTTAAAGTGTACAGTTGTTGCTGTTGAAGAAATGGATAGCTATGGTTCTTTCCTACACCCTTCCTGCACATACCTACCTGCCTTTCACTATGGTTTTCCCCCTACTTGCACTCCATTTCACCACTGTCCTATTGTCCCAATTTTTCTTTTCTTTAAAGAATTTTTGCGTGATACTGTGCTATGTGCAGCATTGCTAAGCTATGGTAAATGGCAGTACATTACTATATGTATTTGAAAGCATAATAAACATGTTCAAAAAGTACACCTGCACCCTATTTCGAACCCAGTACTATTTCACTTGAAGAACAGTGCATCAACCCTCCAAGCGACACAGCCAGTTAATTAGCACATCTGTTTTAAGCAAAACATAGTACTTTTCATTTTCTCATCATTAAGCACCTTGCATTGTGCAAATCTGATGACAGATTAATGGAATAATAGGAGTTTAACTGGAACTCTGGTAGAGAAATACATCACTATAAAGCCATATACATAATAGATGTAAGTGAGGTATGTAACAGCAAGTAAGTGTGCAAATATATCTACAACACCTAAAAATGCACCTGATGTAACAGTGACTCTGTAGCTCAATCTGTTAAATGCTTTGAAAACATTAATTGTTGGTCCACATGGTCCTGGGTTCAAATACAGCTGTGCTAGCATTTAAAATACATGTATGTGTACATCGCTATTATAAATTCTGATATGTATCACTGTCTCATCACCTGTTTATCCACCCAAAGCAGTAGAGATGGAATGTTTGCTTCTAAATAATGGAAGTCAAAGGCCTACAGATAGGACCATATTTTAACTATTCCTGTTACAACACTAGAAAGTGCATGAAATGTCAGGTCATGCATTAGCATGAATTCCAGGAGGACTTTGAAGTATGGAATTCAGATGTGGCCCAGTAATATCATACTACAGCTCACAATAATTTGCTAGTGATATTACACACAAACACAGCTGCTCAAGTAGCATACATATATGGAGGTCGTGCTAGAAGCAAGGTTTGCCGCACGCATGTTCCAGATGATTACCATGACATAACACATGACTTAGAAGTTGTCTAACTGGTTGACATAATGGTTAATGTATCCTCCTACCTTGTTCTAGGACACACCACAAGCATGTTGTCTTTTACTCTGTTAATGATAACTTTAGTTAACATACTTACTTTAAACACATACCTTAATTTCCAGTGGGATGAGTTCCCTCCGTCTGGCTCTGGCTGTACACCAAAGCTGCCATAGATCACACAGTTACTCAAGTGTTGTTGCCCTGCACATTCTGCAGCCTCTCTGACTATGCCTATTGCCTGCAGCAGCAGCTTCAGCCTGTAGCACATACATCTGTATGTAAAAACTAGCTGCTACAAACATTCTCTGATGTAGTATCTTTACCCCAGTAATTACCACCCCAACAAATGAGAAGGGGGATGGAATCTACATTGAGGCCTTGTATCTTGTTGAGTTGCATGGGATTGGCTGATTATACTGCAAATCAGCTGTGTAGGCTGCGTGTAGTATTTCTGAACCACAGATTGGTTAAGAAGCAATCACCTACTAATGAGAACCATCTTAAAAAGGCAAACTTCTAGGTAGGGGAACCATTGTGTATGAGAGTTATTTTCTATGGTTAATGACACAGTATGTATATAGCAGTATCTTTCAACCGAGGAGTATTGTACTCCATCAGGTATGTAACCATTTTGTTTCCAACATGATGCATATGTTTGAATATACTTAAGGAAATGGGGATTACATCAGTAAGCCTTTCTTAGAACTGTACTGATGATATGGCTTTGATCTCCAGCTGTATTACACCTACAGAGGATGTAAAGTACAGCAAGGGTAATGCTGTGTGTTAACTAGGTTACACAGGTCTCCTGGATACTTCCTTTGATAGCTGTTGTAATAGTACACTGCTATTTGGTTGGTACTGTTGTTTTTACATACTATATGGGGGGGGGCACACTAAAATGGACTCCTGTTTTGGGTGTGTGATCATACTTGAGTATCTGTCATGGCACAAACAGGAGTAGGTCATTATCGCTACTATCCTAATTGCATCCACACCCTTTGTATGTTTGGGACACTGTTGAATATAAGATGTGCAAACAAGCAGTGAATACTGATAGCCTTCCTTTATTGCTGTGTCTCTATATACTGTACTCCCATGTATGTGATCCTGACGTGTGCTCTCATTTATTTGTATTTTAGGAGATATCATGCATGCATGCATGATGCAGGGCACCATTTACTGAGGCAGAAAACGACTTAATCCTTGAGGCTTTATACCAACACTACCATATCCTGCTGTCCAGAGGGAGGGCAAATAGGCAAGACAGTGCAGGCTTGTGGGAAGAACTGTTCCATAACATTAATGCATTGGGTCACCAGAATCATACATATGAGCAGGTGCAACACCGTAACATGGATATGATACACTCTGCAAGCAGATGTGCAACCGATGTGGCCAGGGATCATCAAGTCACTGGTGGTGAGCCTGCAGCAGAAACCTCTGTCAGCCACAGAAGAATTCCTGGCAAACCTTGTAACACAGGACAGCTCCCAGGTATCCATCAGCCAATATGTTGTGGACATGGGTGCCATCCATTCCTCTCAAGAGGAGTGTTGAGGTATGCTTAGTTAGATCAGCATTGGAATACTGATGCATTCAACGTATCAAAGTGTACATACTTTTACGTGGGTGTCAGGTGTTTTATTGTGGGGGGGGTTAGCTGTGGTTTTAAGCTCATGTAGAGACTGTGACCCACATACCTCTTAACATAGCAGCTAATGTAAATGTGAGCTATTTGGACATATTACTCCTGTTATACTGCACCTTGCAGTGCTGTTGCCATTACCTCTCCTTCAAATTTTTTCAGGACCATCAGGAATCAGAAGAGGCCATGCTCCTGCAGCTGGTAAACACAAAACTGTTTTGTCGGAGATGTAGATATAGTTCAATGCATTCTCTAAAGTGTCATCCCAGGCCTGCTGGCTGTATTCATGTACTGTCTGCATGATTTCCAAATGGACAGATATTTTCTGAATGTCCGCAGTTTAGAGTCATAACACAGCCTTGTAAGTGTGACCATAGTGATTGACTTGACAGTATTGTCAGGACATTACAGATTGCCATAACAGTCAACTGTGCAGAATTTTGCAGAATGTCAACAGTGTACATAATGTATGTTTTGCTTATTAGATTCTTGTTTAATGAAGAATTATTTCCAAATAATTACAGATTGGGGTTAGACAATAATGTCCTCGTGTCCTACTATGTGAGGTTGGAGGTTATACAAGTTTGTAATAGTGACAGCTGTGTATACAGCTTATCATATATTGCACCATAGTACTGCAGAGCATAGAAATGCAGGTATTAATGTATTGCTTTCTCCTTTTTATCCCAGGTGATCGGGGAGGATGGTCTTTGTCCCCTTCACAGCTTGATGTCAGTGTCTATCCAGACTCTGATGATGATGGTGGGAAAATTGAGGCACAGCTGGGGGTTGCAGAGGCTGAATCAAACACAGAGGTTGACATCCCTCATCCACCCTCATTATCACCGTACACAGCCAGTATGCCTATGCATTCCCAGTCCCCTGAGGCCACAGATATTGAACAGTCAGAGGATGGAGACATCGAACAGGGAAGTGCGGCTACTGTGGCTTAAGGACTGTTGAGACCGCCCACAGCCAAACAGTTGATGAGGTTCCACACAGGCGGATTGATAGGGGTGCTCATAGGGGCCTGCTGTCCCTCCACTAGCTGTCGCAGATGTCTCATCACGTGTCACTCCGAGTATGTTTAGTGCCATCATGGAGGCACGGGCATGTTCAGAAAGGAACTCCCAATGAATGCTCAGGGTTACGGATGCAGCACAGTCTGACATCTGCGACTGCCTTCACCATGTTGCTGACACCCTGGAAAGGTTGACTAACACAATTGAAAGAGGTAGGTCTGAGAGAGGGAGATCACACACTATCTGTCTTGGAATGCACATTATCTGTGATGGAACATCTCACTGGACTTGAGCTTTAGCCTTGTGGGCATAGGTCAGCAACTACATCTGCTGAAAGCCAACGTGGCCATGCACAGTCACACTCCCATAGTGGCAGTACATCCAGTGCTCCAGGGGGGAGTGTGCTGTCCACACCAAGACAGAGCAGGCCATGGGGTCATGGTCCTGGCAATTCCCAGCAGACATTAGTCACCCTCAGGCAATAGCACAGCATTTGACATTGGGTGTGGAGGTGCGAGTGCAACTCCTGGCAGAGCCAGTTCTCATGTTCAGAGGCAGAGACAAGGAACTGTCAGCTCTACCATGCATGGCTCACAGCTGTCCAACATATAGGTTCATAGGTTCATAGGTGTGTACTAGGCGAATGGCCCTGGAGCCTATATAAGTCTAGCCAAGAAGATTCCCTGGCATCATGCCACCCAAAATTAGTTCCCAGTGCCCCTGTCAAGCAAGGTCACTGAAGTGATCCCCAAGGTGAACTCCCTATTGCCCATCCACTCGTCAAGATTTCTCTTAAAGAGGGCCAGTGAAGTGCTCTGCTTGACATGAATGGGAAGTTTGATCCAGAGTATGGGAAGTCTCTGGGTTAGGAACCTGTCCCTCCTGCATGTTCTGTTTATTGGGGTAATGAGGTTTAGGTCCCTGGAGTGTGTGGCACAGAGGGATTGCGATTTCTTTAGGTGTAGCATATCTAGCAGCTCTGGGTCAGACATGGCTTTGTAGGTCAAGCAGAGATTGCATCTAAGTACGTGATAAGAGACAGAGTATAGCTGGAGTTTTTTGAGTCTGTCCATATAGGGCATGTGTCTAAGGACTAAGATCCTCTTAGTGAGGTATTTTTGTGGCCTTTCCAGTTGTTGTAGGTGTCTAATGAGGTACATACCAAATAAGGAGTTGTATTCTATGATAGGTCTAATGAGGGACAAGTAGAGAGGGATTATGACCTTTTTCTTCCTGGATGAGAAACCTTTTGTAATGAGATGTGTCACATAGAAGGACTTTCTGACTACAATGGCAATGTGGTTATCAAAGGAGAGGTTGCTGTCAACCTGTATCCCCAAGTCTCTTATCACACCTTTGGTGTTTAGTGGACTACCGCCTATGTGGTAGTTCATGGGCACCAACATTTTCCCAAAGGGAATGGCAATGCACTTTTTGGCATTGAGCTTAAGGCCATGCATCTGGCACCAGTCACTGGTGTCAGTGAGGCCTTTTTGTAGAATGTCTACATCAGTTGGAGAATCAATAATGGCTCCCAGTTTGCGATCATCTGTGAACTTGGTCAGCCAGAGTTCCTTTGTGTGGTCTTGAACTTCAGAAAAGTAGATGCCAAGCAGGAGAGGACCTAGGATCGATCCCTGTGGGACACCACTTGTAACTGGTCAGTAGTCAGATTTGGAGACCGTTACTTTCACAGTGGGTTCTATCAGTGAGTCATTTGGCAACCCATCTTATGACATAGGGGTTTATGCCTAGTTTAGTCAGTCTATCTATGATTCCTGAATGAGGGATGGTGTCGAAGGCCTTGGCAAGATCTAGGTAGGCTGTGTGAACTACCTTGCCCTCATCCACAGCTCTGGTGACAGACTTGAAGAAGTCTGTCAGGTTGAGCAGGCATGATCTACCTTTCACAAACCCAAACTGAGTGGGGTCCAGAGTTTGGAGATTCCCTGTGTCCTTATTTATAAGGTCCATGATGATGTGCTCCATAGCCGTACATATCAGACTCATCAGGCTAATGGGGCAGTAGTTCCCAGGGTCTGTAGTCGCTCCCCTTTGTGGAGTGGGATGACCATAGCAGTGCACCATTCGGTAGGAACAAAGCCTGAAATGAGGCTGTGATTGAACAGGGTACACAGGTGTGGTGCCATTTCACTTTGTAATTCATGTAGAACACAGCCAGGGATATTATCAGGTCCCATGGAAGCTGTATTCTTGGCTTTGGACAGTGCGTTTTTTACCTGTGTAGCCGTGATAATAGGGACTTGGCATTCCTCAGGTATTGTGATAGGCCCTTTAGGGGGTGAAAGGGGGGTAAAGTTCACTCTGAACCTGTTGGCCAATATGTTGGCAATATCAGTTGGTTCTGTATATGTATTGCCATTGTGCTGTAACTCAGAGCAGATCTGAGTATTGCCATGTAGATTCTTGACATAACTATAGAATGTCTTGTGGTTGTCTTTAGAATCTGCAACAATTTTGTTTTTGTAGCTAGCTTTAGAGGATTTGATGATGGATCTCAGTTTTTTGCAGAGGCTGACAAGGGAGTTTTTCCAGTCTTGGGACTTCACCCTTTTCTGCAACAGTTTTTTTTTCTGCGGTAGAGTTTATTTATAGTGGGGGACCACCAAATTGGCTTCCTTTTTTCGGAGAAGAGCATCTCGGTTCTGTTTGGTATGGCCCGTTCTATGCACTTGTGTATGTGCTCATACAGTGCATTGGTGTATGATTCAGTCATGCACCTATTTTCCATTTGCATGGGTGTCATGAAGTTAGCCACCTCTGTTTTTAGAAGTCCAAAATGTTTACAGTGGTTTCCTTTGGGGAGTGAGAGTGGGATGTGGATATCCATGGTGATTAGCTTGTGGTCAGATCTGACCAGGGAGGAATTGATTACTGGTGTAGAGCAACAGTCGCCCATGTTAATAATGACCAGGTCAAGGATGTTTTTAGCCCTGGTGGGGTTAAGAATGAGTTGGTCCAGGGCATTGGAATTAATGAATTCCAGAAAACATTGAGCAAGTATGTGAGTACATGAGTAATTTTCCCAGTTAATGGAGGGATAGTGAAAGTCTCCCAGTATAAGGGTATTGGGTTGTACCCCAATATTTTCCAGTGTGTTTAGGAATGTGGAGTGGGAGTCTTGGGACATGGTGGGGGATCTATAGCAGGCTACAACTTGGATTGCAGTTTTACCCAGTGTTAGTTGAACCTGAAGTATCTCTGATGTCTTACATTGGGCTTCTAGTCTGGAGGTGTGCATATCCTTTATGAATATGGAGACACCACCACCTTTAGTGCTTTGGTCCAGGTTTAGGGGCCAAAAGCTGTGGTATGAATTATAGCTTGGTAGTGCTGAGGTGCTGTCCGAAGCCTTGAATTAGGTCTCAGTCACTGCACAGATGTTGATGTTCTCCATTTTAAGGAGTGCTTCGAGCGAGTGCATTTTGAGATTTAGACTTCTAGCATTGAGTAGCATTACCCTCAAATTTTGCTTGCTTGTAGCTGTTATGGTGGTAATTTTGTCTTCAGAACATTGCCTAAAAAGGGCATTATAGGGGTGGCAAGAGCCTTGGCCAGTATCTGGAATCCCTGCGGTAACAGGTGCAGGCCATCTCTGGTGAAGCATCGAGGTCTGTCGATCATGTCATCCCAGGCAGACAGATACTTGATCTCCTTAGAATGACACCAGAAACTTAACCAATTGTTGAAGTCAATCATTTTATGCTTGTACTGTGGTATCATTCTGGGTGACAGTAGGATGCTACTCAGAGCTAGGGTGATACCTGCCTGGGCTACAAGATCAGAGAGCTCTTCTATGTCTCTTTTCATGTAGTCCAGGGAGGTACATCTCAGGTCATTCACACCAACATGGACAATGACAGAGTCATATTTGTTCCTATTGTGGAGTGACCTAAGTGCGTGCGTTATGTGACAGATCCTAGCACCCGACAGGCAACTGACCGTAACTTTCTCCTTATTCAACCTAGTGAGTGGGACATCAGTGTGCCTTACTATTGAGTCACCTATGACTAGTGTATTGGGTAAGTTGTTTTGCCGTGGCACACTGTTTATGTGAGCTATATCTCTCATGGTTTGTGCTGGGATGTGGTGCTTGTTTGCATTTCTGCCTCAGAGGTCTCTGTTGTTTGTGCAGATTTTTATTGAGACCCTCCGCAAAAATAGGTGTGTGTTTTGTGTTACTATGTGAGAGTTGTGGTGGTGTATGTTTTGCAGGGCTATGTGTTGAATGTGGTGTGGCACAGGTGCTAACCTTCTCCTCTTGACTGGCTAATCTAGTCTTGGCTGGGAAGTGCTTGGCTTCCAGTTTGGATATAAAAGTGCATCTCTCACAAGTCTGAGTGTTGGGAGGTAAGAAGGAGAGGGTTGTCTGTGTACATGAGGCAGTTACTACATTGCCTCAGGATGCCCATGTTCACCAGGTTGACAGGAGAAAGCACAGGGAACTGACCTTTAGACACGCCTGGATATGAGCTCAGTATATTAAGTACTGAAGCCTTTTACAGGAAAAATGTCACTCAAAGTGTCTGAGTCTGTACAGAGCACTGCCAAGCACTTGAAGGGAAACTAATACATAGACCCTGAAAATTTAAAGATGAAGTATTTAGGCAGATATTCAGAAGTAAGGAAGAAATCAAGCAGTACTTACTGAAAATAAAGAATTAGCTTGTCAAGAATGATAAAACGAGGGGAGTCGCATGAATGGCTACTGCTTGGTTACTACTAATGTTGGTTTCAGCACAGCTTCACTCTGTTGGGATACAATACTCCTTTGCTTCTTCTCTCACCAGAAGCAAAAAGTTAGCACCAATCCCAAGAAGAGAAGCAGGCCACGGCCTGTTTGGTGATCCACAGTCGTGTCCCAGATGATGCAAGGGTCTGCAGCTTGTAGCCTTTTTCTGGTAGATGCCTCGAATAGCAACCAGACCAATCAGGTATGTTAAGCACAGACACTCACTTTCCAACCAGAAAGAGTCAGGAATCAATGCACTCTGCTCCTACTCTCACCAGGATCAGAATATAAGCTGAGATTCCAAGCTGTCACCTATAAATCAGTTATTAAGCTTTCTGGTGATCAGCAGTCTCCAGGAAATAATGTAACTGCATTCCTTCTCTCACCAGGAGAAAACAGGAGCACTAATCCCAAGATGACTACTGAGAGGCAGAATGTGGGCTCTCCAATAACTGGTGGCCGTGCAAAAGATGCTTAAAGGTAAGATGAAAAAATGGTTTATCCTAAACACTGCATTGTGCACTAGAGGAGTTAGATGTGAAAGTAGGTAACCTAAGTTTTACCTGTCTAAAAATGTACGTTTTAGTGGAGAGTCACTATTTTTAAAACAGCAAGATAGATTGAAAGGGGGTAGTCACTTTTTTATTCTGGTACTATGGAATACAGTAGGATGGCCAATAAATTTAAATAGTTGAATGGGAGTGATTTCACAAAATGATAATTTTGTGCTTACACCAACCAGCAAAACAAGAGAGGAAATGATATATATGGTCAAATTAACATAAGGGGCAGGCAACTAGAAAGACAGTGGTGTTTAAGAACACAAAAGAAACTGGGTGGGAGAGTGGGAAAATTTCTGTCTGACTCTCAAGAGACAGAGCTGTGGTGTCTTTTCAAGTTTTAATATGCAGTTAAAAGCAGAATACAAGTAAAACACAGTGTAAAGAAAACAAATCACAGCATACAAAACAGAAAAAGGCAATAAAGTAATACAGAATACAACAAATAAAAAGCAAACTAACCTTTCACTCACAGCAAACTGTAGCAGAGTATGGGTGAGCCTTTTCAGTATAGACATGTAGGGCTAGCACTGAGTTTGGCTATGTTCATGCAGACACTCACATATGACTATCACATTGAGGGCACCTACAGACAAACATGCAGCATTTCCATGGTACATCTTGCCTGCTTCCCTTCCTGACTCACACACATGCTTGCCAACCTATTGGGTCAGCCCAGGCCTCCTGCATTCCCACACAACACTGTGCAAATAACTGTGCCACATCCCTATCAACTTTCTCATGGATGCAGGAAAATAACGCTATGTGTCTAATGCACAGGGTGACTATCTACATTAATATGAATTAGTTTCATCCATTGTTGCTGTGGACATGCTACTTGTACTGGTCATTTACACATATTGTACTTTGCCATTTAGAATGTGTATAGCATAATTTGTGTAAGTTACGATGGATGCTGTTGTAAGGACTGTGGAGTCACACAATGAAATGTGTCTCATGGAAATATTTATGATTATCTTTCAGAATTGTGATGGACACTGATGGGTACACATCTACAATTGGCCCATCAAGCACCCATCAAAGCACAGGATTGAATGTCACCACAGGAGAGAAATGTCATCAGAAAGGTAATACAGTGCAGGTTCATGGGTTCATAAGTTCATAGTTGTTTACTAAGCTAACAAACACAAGGGCTTCTTTAAGGCCAGTCATGCATCCTAAATCTCTGACAAGATTTGATACCCTTTATACGTGTGAACAAGGTTTTGGAAGATGAAACACTTACAAGCAGGGGCCTGGTGAGATGAACCATTTACAGTTTCCCTGTGTCCATTAGACACATAGGTCCCAAACCAGGGATTCTTTTCCTATCCCCCATCCAATTGTAACTTGCACTTCATTTGCAATAGGGTGGAACTCTGCTTCACATGGTTGGGAAGCCTGTTCCATTTAGGGTGTAGACTCTGGGATACATACCTCTCTCTCCAGTGTGTGCTATTTATACCACAGGCAAGGTGTAGGTCTGTAGAATGGGTAATTCTGGTGCTAGTTGCTTTGTGGATATGCAGGTGGTCCACAGTGGGGTCTTACAATGCCCTGTATGGCAGGTATACAGCCCCCCTCCAAAGGCTGTAGGACGCAGAATACCAGGATAGGCCCTTGATGCGGTTTGCATAGGACATTTTATATATGCCCTGTTCTGGTTTAGTGAGGAACCTGTGTAGATATTCAAGTTGTTGGATATACCTGGCTAGGTCCATACCAAAGGTGGCATTGTACTCAATGATAGGTCTGATGAATGCAGAATACACTGGAACAATGACTTCCCTGGACTTGCATGTCATATCTTTGTTAATAAGTTGTGCAGCATAGAATGATTTCCCTAATACAGTATACACATGACAGTCAAAGGCTAGATCACTATCTATCTGTGTCCCTAGTTCCCTGAATACTGGGTCAGCTGTTAGAGGTGTGCTGTCAATATGATAGTTACCAGGGGTGGGTGACTTCCCAAAGCATAGTAATGTGCATTTCTTAGCATTTAGTGTTACTCCATGGATCTGACACCAGTTATATGTCAGTTATAAACTGCATAGTAAAACTTGAAAAGAGACCACAGCTCTGTCTCTTGTGAGTCAGGCAGAAATGTTTTCCCCACCCACCCACCTGGTTACTGTCATGTTCTTAAACACCACTGTCTTTCTAGTTGCCTGCCTCTTATGTTAATTTGACCATATGTCTCATTTCCTCTCTGCTTTCACTGGCTTGTGTGAGTAAGCACAAAATTGTCATTTTGTGAAATCACTCCCCTTCAACTATTTAAATTTATTAGCCATTCTACTGTATTCCATAGTACTGGAATACAAAAGTGACCACCCCCTTTTAATCTATCTTGCTGTTTTAAAAATAGTGACTCTCCACTAAAACGTAACTTTTTAGACAGGTAAAACTTAAGTTACCTACTTTCAAATCTAACTTATCTACTGCACACTGCAGTGTTTAGGATAAACCATTTTTTTTCATCTTACCTTTAAGCATCCCTGTGACTAGCACTTGCTCTAATACCTGCTGGAAATCACTAGGAAGCCTTAAACTTATACAGGCACTCAACTCTCCTTGTTAATAAGGAGAAATTAATTGTAGACACTAAACAGCCTATAATTGCAAAGTACCTTGCTAAGGCAAGGGAAAACAGCTCCTGTACTTTACAAAAAAAGCACCAAACCAGGCATGTCCAAGGGTCAGCTTCCGGTGATTTCTCCTGTTCACCTGGTGAATCTGGGCATACTGGGGCAATGCAGCAATGGCCTCATGTACACAGACAACCCTCTCCTCCTACCACCCAACACTACAACCTGTGAGAGATGCACTTACATAGCCAAACAGGAAGCAAAGCTCTCTCCACCCAAGATTGTGCTAGACAGTCAAGAGGAGAAGGTTAACACCTGCACTACACCTCAAGCAACATATAGCCCTTCTAAACCCACACCACCAACACCCACACATAGCAACATTAAATCCACATATGCAGAAGCCCTTAACTATATGATTGGATGGGAAATGGGAAATTCACCCCGGGGATTACTTCTGTGGTTCTGCTCGACAGGGGCACAGGAAAATAATTTTCTTGGGTGGCAAAAGCCAGGGTACATTTCTTGGCTAGGCTTGTATGGGCCCTAGGGCCGATAACCTAGTACCTACCTATGAACCTATGAACCTCTGAACCTATAACCTGCTCAAGCAACAAGGATCTCCGAAGCTGAAATGCAAACAAACACCAGTCACAACCAAAGTGTCACATAGCTCACAACACCAGTGTGCCACCCAGCAACAGCCCCTAAGGCAAGACAACATACCTAACACTTTAGTCATAGGTGACTCTATAGTCAGGCACACTGATGTCCCACTCACCAGGCTGAACAAGGAGAAAATTACAGTCAGCTGCCTGTCGAGTGCCAGGATCCGCCACATAATGCATGCACTTAAGTCACTCCACAACAAGTACAAATATGACTCTGTCATTGTCCATGTTGGAGTGAATGACTTGAGATGTACCTCCCTGGACTACATGAAAAGAGACATGGAAGAGCTCTCGGATCATGTGGCCCAGGCAGGTATGACCCTAGCCCTGAGTAGCATCCTGCCTTCCCCCAGAATGATACCACAATACAAGGACAAAATTATTGACTTCAACAATTGGCTAAGCTTCTGGTGTCATTCAAAGTGGATCCAGTATCTGTCTGCCTGGGACGACATAATCGACAGACCACAATGCTTTGCCAGAGATGGTCTGCACCTGTCACCCCTGGGATTCAGGGTACTGGCTAAGGCTCTTGCCACCCCTATAGTGCCTTTTTTAGGCAAAGTTCAAAGGACAAAACCACCACCGTAACAGGTACAAGTATGCAAATTCTGAAGGTAATGCTACTCAATGCTAGAAGTCTAAACCTCAAAATGCACTCTCTCGAGGCACTCCTAAAAATGGAGAACATCGATATCTGTGCAGTAACTGAGACCTGGTTTAAGGCTTCATAGAGCACCCCTGCAATACCAGGCTACAACTCTTACCACACTTCGGCCACCAAACCAGGACTGAAACACTAAAGGTGGAGGAGTGTCCATATTCACTAAGGATATTCATACCACCAGGCTAGTTGCCCAACACAATGCGTCTGAAATTCTCCAGGTGCAACACTAGGTAAGAACTGCAATCCAAATTGTAGTTTGCTACAGATTCCCCACCATGCCCCAAGATTCTCACTACACCTTTCTAAACATACTGGAAAATATTAAGATACAACCAAACACCCTAATACTGGGTGATTTCAACTACCCTGCCATTAACTGGGAAAAATATTCATGTACCAACACCTTTGCCCAACGGTTCTTGGAATTCATAAATTTCAACACCCTGGGTAAACTAATCCATAGTCCCACCAGGGGCTCCAATATCCTAGACCTGGTCATTACCAACATGAGAAATTGATGCTCCACACCTATGGTCACCCCCTCGTTGGTCAGGTCTGACCATAAGATAATCACCCTTAACAACCACATCCCACACCCATGCCCCAGTAAGGAAACCTCCATAAAAAACTTCTCCAAAGCCAACTTCATGCTACTCAAGTCAGAAGTGACAAACTTCATGACACCCATGCAGACGGGAACTGAAAGTTCGACTGCTGAATCCTGCACTAAGGCACTGTACGAGCACATCCACTCATGCATGAATCGTGCCATCCCAAATATAACCAAGATGCTCTCCTCCAAAAAAGGAAGCCAATCTGGTGGTCCCCTGCCATAAACAAACTTTACAATAAAAGGAAGAAACTGTTGCAGAAAAGAGGAAAATCCCAGGATGCAAAAAACTCCCTTACCAGCCTCAGTAAGAAGCTGAGATCCCTCATAAAATCCTCCAAAGCTAGTTATGAAAATAAAATTGCCAAAGATTCCAAAGACAACCACAAGGCATTCTATAATTATGTCAAGAATCTAAATGGCAATGCTCAGATCCGCTCTGAGCTACAACAGAATGACATTAAATATACTGATCCGAAGGATATTGCCAATATCCTGGCAGATCAATTCAGTGCCAATTTCACCCCCCTCTCACCCCCTAAATGGCCCATCTCAATACTGGAAAATTGCCAGATTCTAGTAATAATGGCCACACAGGTAAAAAACGCACTCTACAAAGCTAAGAATACATCATCCATGGAACCAGACGACATCCCAGGCTGTGTATTACATGAACTACAAAATGAACTGGCACCTCACCTAAGTGTCATGTTTAATCATAGCCTCACCTCAAGCTTCATGCCCACTGAGTGGAGCACAGCTACAGTTATCCCACTCCAGAAGGGGGGATCCACCTTGGATCCCGGGAACTACCGCCCCATCAGTCTAACGAGCCTGATCTACAATGCTATGGAATGTATTATCATGGAACTTATAAACAAAGACATTGGCAACCTTCAGACACTGGACCCAACCAAATTTGGATTCGTGAAGGGCCTATCTTGTCTCCTGAACCTGATTGACTTCTTTGAATCAGTTTCCAGAGCCATGGATGAGGGTAAGATGGTCCACACAGCCTATCTGGACCTCGCCAAGGCCTTTGTCACCATCCCCCATTCTGGAATCATAGATAGACTTACTAAGCTGGGCATTAATCCCTACGTCACTCAATGGGTTGCCAACTGGCTTACTGACAGAACCTACACTGTAAAAGTAGCTGACTCCAAATCCAGCTCCAGACAAGTGACAAGTGGAGTATCTCAGGGTTCAGTCCTGGGACTGCTCTTGTTTGGCATCTACTTCTCTGAAGCACAGGCCAACACTAAGGGACTCTGGCTAACAAAGTTCACAGATGACTGCAAACTGGGAGCCATTATTGAATCCCCAAATGATGTAGATACTCTACAAAAGGGCCTTACAGAAACAGATGTTTGGTGCCAGAGCCATGGGCTCAAGCTCAATGCCAAGAAATGTATAGTTATCCCCTTTGCGAAAAAACATGTACCCGTGAATTATCACATAGGTGGCAGTACACTAAACACCAAAAGTGTGATAAGAGACTTAGGGACACAGGTGGACAGTGGTCTCACCTTCAATAACCACATTGCCATCCTTCTATGTGGCACACCTTATCACTAAGGGCTTTTCATCCAGGAAAAAGGAGGTCATTGTCTCACTGTACTCATCCCTCATTAGACCCATTATAGAATACAATGCCCCATTTGGTATGTACCTCTCAAGACATCTGCAACAACTGGAAAGGCCGCAGAAATACCTCACTAAAAGAATCATAGGCCTAAAGCAGATGCCCTATGCTGACCTTCTTAAAAAACTCCAGCCATACTCTGTCGCATATTGTCTACTCAGAGGCGATCTCTGCTTAACATACAAGGCCATGTCAAACCCAGAGCTGTTGGACATGCTACATTTAAAGAAATCCCAATCCAACAGAGTGACACGCTCCAGGGATCTAAACCTTGTCATCACAATAAACAAAACATGCTGGAGGGATAGGTTCTTTACCCAGAGACTCCCCAGACTCTGGAATAGACTGCCCATACATGTCAAGTAGAGCGCCTCTTTGGCCCTCTTCAAAAGGAACCTTGACGATTGGATGGGAGAAAGGAAATTCACCCCGGGGAATATGTGAGTCACCCTGCTAGACAGGGGACCAGGGAAGTAAATAGTATGAGAAGAAATAGCCAGGGAATTGTTATGGCTACGCTTGTATAGGTCCTAGTGCCGATAGCCTAGTACCAACCTACCCCTGCTTGGTGTATTGGCTGTCTGGTCCAGGGAGTTTGTGTTTACAAAAGCTAGGAATCTCTGTGCCAGTATGTTTGTTGTCATATAGGATTCCTAGGTAAGAGTGGGATAATGGAAGTCACCCATGAATATGGTATTTGGTTGGATGGTTAGTGTTTCTAATATGTTTACATACATGGTATGGGTGTCCTGGGTCACAGAGGGGGGCCTATAGCTTGCATGGAAGTAGTATTGGATTTTGCCTATTGTGAATTGAACCTAGAGCAGCTCAAGTGCAATGTCCTGTTTTACCAGCCTTGAAGTATCTTAGTTTTGATGTACATAAAGACACCTCCACCTTTAGGCCCTGCGTGTGAATTAGCTGATCTAAATGTGTGGAAGGCATAATAACCTTGCACTGTTGGTGTGCTCTTTGTGCCTTTAAGTCATGTGTCAGTGACAGCACAGACATCTTCTGAGAGCTCAAATAACTATCTCTAGGTATAGTCTAGGGAGGTATGTCACAGGTCATGTACTCCTCCACATGGACTATGACTGAGTCATATCATAGGAGGTTACTAGGCTAATGGTCCTAGGGCCCTTACAAGCCTAGCCAAGTTCTACCTTTATTTTCAAGATAAGCAACAATTGCCATGGTCCAACAGGAACACAGATGGAACCCCCAGTGTGAATTTACGGTTATACAGCCAATTGTCCACATTGCGTTTGAAGAGGGACAATGAGGTGCTCTGTTTGACATGAAGTGGGAATCCATTCCAAAGATGTTGTAACCTCTGGGAGACAAATCTGCCCCTCCAGCATGGTCTAATACTGTCACATACCAGGTTAAGGTCTTTAGAGTGAGTAACCGGTGTACCATTTGCTTTACGGAAATGCATCATTTCAAATAAAGCAGGGTCAAAGATTGCCTTATATACAAGGCATAGATCACCTATGAGTAGTCTGTATGAAACAGAATGAAGTGACAATGATCTCAGATGATCCACATAGGGCAGATGCTGAAGACCTTGAATTATCCTTGTGAGGAACCTCTGTGGGCTCTCCAATTGCTGCAGGTGCTTGGAAAGATGCATACCAAAAGGGGCATTATATTCCATTATTGGCCTGATGAGGGGAGAGTACAGAGAGGTTATAACTTCTTTCATTTTCTGGATGCAATAGCCTTACTTATGAGGTGAGCAATTTAGAATGTCCTGCATGCCACCGTGGAGAGATGCTGATCAAAAGTAAGGTTACTTTCAACCTGTGTGCCCAAGTCTCGCACCAGTGAGTGTACACTTAGTGTTTTGTTATTGACGTGGTAGTTAGCAGGAGCATCGCATGTACTGAGAGGGATGATAATACATTTTTTGGCATTGAAGTTAAGGCCATGACTTTGGCATCAATCATTTGTGTGTGTAAGAGCCTCTTGTAGAATGTCAACATCATCTGGAGATACTTTGGCCACTCCCAGTTTACAGTCATCAGCAAATTTTGTCAGCCAAAGATCCTTTAGTTTTAGCTTGTACTTTGGAGGGGTTCCTATTACAAGACCGAAGACGCATTCTTTCGAATGCATCTTGGTCGAACATAAAAGACTGAAATGGCAAAATATCGAAGCGGCTTTTAAGTGAATTCTTTCCCAGGGAAATAATTTGCTTGGCTGCTTCATTACTTTGCCATTTTTGGCACTGTAGTGCAGTCTTGGAGTTGGTATATTTAAGTAAGGGGGTGTGGGGGGCAAAGCCCCCTACTTAATGTAATGTTTTAAAGTATTTTCTTTTTTTTTTTTTTTGTTGGAACAGCGATTTTTTTTCCCTTGGAAAAAAATTGCTGTTCTGACAGTTTGGCGTTGTAAGCTTTTGCTTACATAGGGTCGATTAATCACCATTCGCTTTTTAAAGCATTCGGTGATGTAATATAGACTCCTTTGGAGAGCTAGGCTCCAAACAATAGAAGTGCCAGGACAAATCCCTGTGGAACACCACTGGTTACAGGTGTGCTGTTGGAGGTGGATTTCCCTATTTTGACTATATGGGTTCTATCAGTGAGCCAGTTAGTGACCCATCTAACAATATAAGGAATGATAGCTGGATGAGTTTGTCAATGATGCCTGAGTGTGGGACAGTGTCAAATGCCTTGGCTAATTCTAGTTAGGCTGTACCCACAGATTTCCCCTCATCCAGGTCTTGAAGAAGTCCACAATGTTTCAAAGGCATTATCTCCCTTTGACAAATTCAAGCTAAGTAGGGTCAAGTGTTGGAGCCTACCTATATCTTTGTTGATAAGGTCCATGATGATTCGCTCCATGGCCTTTCAGATAAGGTTAGTCAGGCTAATAGGTCTATCGTTCCCAGGGTCAGTGAAAGCATCACCTTTGTGCAGGTGAATAATGGTGTCTGTTTTCCATTCATCTGGGACAAAGCCTGTGATTAGACTATGGTTGAAAAGAGTACCCAATGTTGTTGCTAATTCTTGTTGGAGGCCATGCAGGATGCAGCCTGGGATGTATCAGCTTCCATATATATTGCATTTTGGCCTTAGAGAGGGTGTTTACGACTTGCTCTTTACAGATACAAGGTAGGGGACAGGTGGTAGGGATGTCATGGGGTACGTGTGGTATGGACAGGGGAGTGAAGTTTTCACAGAACCTATTAGCTAACAGGTTAGCTATGTCCACAGGCTCAGTATAAGTGGTATCATTAACTACCAGTTCAGCAAAAATCTGGGCCTGTCATTTTAGGTAATGGATGTAACTAAAGAATGCCTTATGGTTGTCCTTAGTTGAGGAATGTAATTCGGATTAATAGTTTGCTGTTGAGGACCTCACAAGAAGTCTTATTGGCTTGTTTAAGCTGAGGAGGGAGAGTTTTCAGTTTAGTCTTAGACAGAAACTTCTTCCTCTTATTTTAAAGCCTGTTAATGGCAGTTGTCTACCAGGCAGGTTTGCTCTTTCTTGTGGAGCTTGTTTTGGCCCTATCAGGTATGGTCGTGTCAATGCAGTTAAACAGCTGTTTGTAAAAAGCATTGGTGTAGAGCTCACCATAGTTGCCTGTTCCATCTGAGGGGGGAGGTGCAGGACAGCTATTTATACCATCCCATTAAAGGTAATAATATGCTCTGGAGAAGTGTTTAGTGTCTTTGCTGTTGTGGGAGGCGGTGTGATAGTTACTTTGAATGAGACTGATTTGTGGCCAGATATCACTAGGGGAGACCTTACAGTGGTGGTTCTGGAGTAGCCTACCATATTGGTAAGCACAAGATCTAGGATGCTGGCACCCCTTGTGTGTGTGTCAACCAGCAGGTCCAGTGCCTTGGAGTTAACAAAGTCGAGGAACCTTTGGGCAAGTGAGTTTGAGCACAAGTAATTTACCCGGTCAATGGATGGTTAGTTAAAGTCACCCAAAGCCAGGGTGTTCATACGTATCTTGATAGACTCAAGTAAATCCAAATAATGCAGAGTGGGTGGCTTGATTCACACAAAGGGTCTTGTAGCTGGCAATGACTTGAATAGGTGTCCTACCAACAGTTAATTGCACCTGAAGTATCTCCAGGGAATCCTACTGTTTAACCAATCTTGCATTGTATTTATATATAATGAATATCGATATACTGCCTCCTTTAGTTTTCACACCTTCAGTTTGTGGTCTGAATGTGTGGAAGGAGGTGTAGCCCTATATGCCTGGGGTGCTGTCTACAGCTGTGAACCAGGTCTCCTTGACTGCTCAAGTGTGTAAGTCTTTCGAGGTGAGGACTGATTCCAGTGTGTACAGTTTCATGTTAAGACACCTGTTTTCATGACTGGACTTTTGTCCTTGAGACACCACCTAAAAAGGGCACTATGGGGGTGGCAAGAGCCTTGGCCAGATGATTTAGTGTTATGGCAGTTACAAGGGGACACTGCTGTTTTGAGGGGTGGGGAAACAAAAGCCCATGTTCTTCTAGAACACACACTAGTCTGACTATCACTCAACCTCACTTTCTAACATGTCCTCGGACTGATGTACCAGTAATCTGTTGCAGTCGGACTGCATGAATATTCCATGCATGAGACCTACCAATTCCAAATGGTGACATGTTAGTGGAATGGGTGTCTGTAGTCCCATGTGGATGTAATTTATGTCCAAATAGCCCAGTATAGTTACCTGCATAATGTACCCAGTCCATAGCTACAATGACATATCATAATAATCCACTACACTACTGTGTAGGTTATGGACTTACCTTGAAAATGTAGCAGTTGACACAACTGTAGTTCAGTGCTAACTCTGTCTGATGCAAGCAGTACACAGCCAATACATGGATAGGTACAGGATGTGTGATTTGGCTGGCATCAATTTTAATATATGTCTGTGAGTAGGATTAAGTTGTTAGCCCCTAGGTTGTCAGTGAATGTGCTATGCATTGTTTCTTAACCAAAGCCAGGCTATACTGAGCACGGGTACATCTGCCTACAGGGACATCAGCAGGGGGTTCCTCCTCCGAGTCATCCTATGACTGTGGCTGTGGTGACCTAGGCACTGGGGACTGAGTATCCCTTTCCTTTGCTGATCCTGCTGCAGCTGTTTCCAGAGGATCAGATTGTGTCGCATAGCACATACTGTGAATATCCATGCACATGTGGCTGGAGTGTACTGCAGGGCTCCATGAGATATATCGAGGTACTGGAACCATGACTTCAGAAGCCCAAACACACACTCTATGATGTTCCTAGTTTGTGCATGTGCCTCATTATAGCATTCTTCCTTGGGTGTGTGTGCATTTCTGATGGGTGTCATCGTCCATGCTTCTAGGGTGTAGCCAGCATCCCCCAGTAAATGGCCCAGTGGGATGTCTCCCCTAGCAAACATCAGGAACAACTTTGTGTGCCAGATATGGGAGTTGTAATAGTTGCCAGGATTGCCAGTACACATATTCATGATAATCCCCTGGACATTGCACACAACTTGGCAGTTGATGGAGTGGTATCCCCTGTGGATAATGTAGATTCTGTCCTGCTCACCAGGTGGTGCCTTGATGTGTACATGAGTGCAATATATGGCACCCAGTACTTCAGGGTAGTGTGCTACATGGTAGGAATGTTGCATATTGCTGGCCCTCACCTCAGGGGAAAAGATATGTGCTCACCTGCATGAGGGAGCACAGCATCCAGGAACTGGTGGAGTATCCTATCTTGGATGCAGATGCCTGTGACACCCTCATCATGTCCCCAGCTGGTCTTGGAAAAGTACCCGTAGCTAGTATCCTAAGGGCTACACATACCTTAGTTTCCACTGGGATGGGTTCCCCTCTGTTAGCTCTGGCACTGAGTTGAGGGCGTCAGAGTTCACTGAGCTCTTGTAATATGTTCCTGTCCACCCTGCAGTGCTCTGCAATATCCAGCTCATGTAGCACCTGGTAGGTTACCCTGGGCCTGAACACTGTTCTCCTCCACAGCTTAGGCCTATTGTCAGCAGCACCAGCAACATTGACTTCAACATGTAGCACATACAGATGTAGAATAGCTGCAGCATCCCCTAGCATTATCTCAGCTAAAAATTCCAAGTCTCTACTCCAGTGGTTCAGAGTATTGAGGGAAAAACAGAGAGTAGGGTGCATGCATACTTTATACAGTTGTGGTGTAGGTCCACCATGTGGGATTGGCTAATTATGATGCAGTTCACTTGCTCAAGATATAATTGACATGATTTAAAGGCCCTACTTTATTGAGTAACATGCCACTATGTGCAACATCACACTGCATAGCTTATAAAAAACTATATAATATTAATTGAATAATCCGGTTTTCATTCATGACTATGTCAAGACTGTCACGTGGATGGTCTGGTCATGCGAACATGCTAAGTTATGCCCAAACCATTTGCAGCAAGTGGCAGGCTGCTCAAACCTGGGCACTGAGCACTAAAAATCCAGTGGGAATATAAACATTGCATAAGAACCTACATGATATGGATATGCGACACGGTTGCTCCCTTTAGTGAGTCAACAAATGTATGGCATTTACCCCTCATCTGCATAAATATTTGTGCTGACAACCTGTAAACTACACTGTTCATAGCCGTGTAAGCTGGGTAGCAGCACGAAAGCACCATTGTGCAGACCCGAAGCAAGGCCCTGCAGTACATTTGTCTAAAGTACATTACAAGTCTTATTTTACAATTTTTTTTTCTGTTAAGCATGTTTGTGCACTGAGGAGCATATCGCAAACATGCGGAAATTAATAAAAAAATGCATCAATTTCACATATTCCCTGACTTTTTCAGACATCCACAATGTATGTTTTTGAACATTTATGTATATTATCTAACCTTTTCAGGGGAGTTATGTCTATATTTGTGGACTTTTACATCCCCTTTTTTCCGTGTAGACTCCTGTACATGGAAAATTTCCATGTACACAACTAACATGGGCATGGAGTCTACACAGATATCTTCTGGCTTGTTGGATCATTCCACCTGGTTAACTTGCATGAAATTCACCTGCTTATGCCTACATTTGTATTGCATGGATGGTTCCCTATTTGCTCGTGCTTGCTCGCTCCCAAGCGGGGTTTCCTAAATCTAAAACTGTTCATGCTTGTGTATGCATTGTGGCACAGTGCGTACATGAAACAAAAATTGTTTAAACCTTACTGAGTTCCCCCTATAGTGTTATACATACCCCGGGATTCATGAACCTTGCGCCAGGCGCCCGCATAGCGTTGGCGTTATAACGCCAAATATGGCTGCTGAGCGATTCAGGTATGAATGAATTCCACGTGCACTACCGGCGTGCGCCGGACCGTCTCCGCCCCCCGGCGTAGGTATGCAAAACACACTGTGTGCGGTATTGCACCATGCAAATGAGGGCAATAGCGATCCACGAAGTGGCGCAGGCGTAGCGTAAGGGCACGGCAATGTAAACCAAAAGGCGGTTTACATTTACCCAAACATACCGGAGGAGTAACGGAAGGCTGTCAAAGTCAGGTATCATATAGGTGCAATATGCCAATGTGGAAAGGCACCGAGAATGTCCAAAGAAAACATGCACAAAATGTAAAAATGACATAAATGGCGCGTGCGTAGAAAGAACAGCAGACCCGGGATGTGTGCACAGAAGTTGTAAAGCAATGAAATAATATGATAATGTCCGAAAGAGCATTAGAACACAAATCAGCTGCACAGCCACCACACACCATAGTATGTATGTAAAGCTGCAACCCCAGCGCAATGGTTGTCAAGGAGTGGAGGCGGTGTCCGGCGCCGTAACCAGGTATTAGTAGTCAATTCCATGCAAATGAGGCAGATAATAGTGAATCGCAAAAAGCGCCAGCGTAAGGATGGAGCAATGGCGTGGCGGTACTACACCGAGGAGTGGCCTACACCAGATACATGTCAACCACACAGGTGTGTGCCACCGTAGGAGGAAGGATATTGGAGGACAGCAAATCTGGGCTGTACAATGCACATCACAACATCATGACTGGCGTGTTAGGAAATAGATGCGCTGACAGTACAGAATGCGCGTACAAATGCATGTGCACGAGGATGACTACGTTCCCGAAACCAGTCATGTGGCGGCCTCACCGTCAACAACCAGGGATATAGGAAGGTAATGCGGAGAATACGAGGAAATGCGGAAGCAGTGTAAATGTATCCGTAATGAGCAATTAACACCAATCAATGCAGGAAGGGCAAACGCCGTCAGCTGGTAAGTCTGCATGCAGACTCCTGCAGAACGGGAACCGGAGGCATTTGAGAGCAAAGATAATAGGGGATGTAGTAGAAATGCAAAGATCAAAGAACCGAAATAGCACAGCCAAGTACAGAGGTAGCATAACTGCGGCTGCAGATAAAATGCATCATATGCCATGTGCCTGCAGGATGCAGTAATGTAAGATGCCAGGCGAAGGCAATGCAGGCAACTGTAATGTAACACTACAGGCAGTACCGTTGCAGCTGCAAGCGTAAAACCACGGAAATAATCCATGGATAGGGCCGCACAGACACACCCAATGACCTCACCGGGTATACAGCACAACAGTAATAAATGTGAATCAGCACAACACACAGCGCGACTTCCCAAACGCCGCACCGTAGGGTGTAAACAGACGGGGAACTTTTAACATGTATATGCTGGGTGCCGCCGTGGCCGTGATGCATAGGTATGTGGCAGAGACAGGCGGAGTTGCGGAGGGTGGTGCCGACAACAACCATAGGCCTCACAGGAGAAGGAGAGTGTCCAGATCAAGGGTGACCTACCAGGGCTGCGAGACCTGGAGATAGTAGAGCGCTACAGGGTGGACAGGGACACGTTACAGCAAATAGTGGAGCTGTGCCGGCCGCGCCTGAGAACAAGAGACAACAGAGGGGAGCCCATCCCAGTGGACACAAAGGTATGTGTGAGCTTGCGAATACTGGCTACAGGTACCTTTCAAAGGCCCACCGGGGACATAATGGGCATCTCACAGGCATCAGCATCCAGGGTACTACACCAGTTCCTGGATGCCATGTTACCACATGCCCATGAGCACATAAAGTTCCCCACATCTCAGGAGGAGTTGGCTAGCAATATGCGCCGCTTCCACCGTGTGGCACAATACCCGCAGGTCCTGGGTGCGATAGACTGTACGCACATAGCAATCAAGTCACCACCTGGGGAGCAGGGTAGGCGCTACATAAACCGCAAGGGATAACCCTCCATCAATTGCCAGGTCGTGTGC